>NW_026973748.1:0-300000 GCF_035594125.1 Scylla paramamosain
CGCTTTTTGCCTAATGGTTTTTGAAAACTATTAATACATTCATTATACAATTTTCTTGTAATATCCTTTGTTTCCCAATATAGACTGCTTTGCATTCATTTTTGCGTTTTTTGTAGGTAACAAGCTCAAAAACACTCAACTTTTTTGTAATGTTATTCTATTTCTTCATATTGGTTGGTTTGCATCCGTTTTAGTTTTCTACGCTAAAACTGAAAAGACACGTTTTCAGTAATATTGTTGAAATTGCTGAAAACACCCAAAGACATGTTTCTTGTAAAGTCGTTTAATTTCCCCATATAGATGGCTTTGCATGCACTTCCGGGTTTCGTACATAACTCCGGAAAAAAGCTAAAATTATTTCTTTAATGTTTTTTTTTCACATAATTTCCCTGAATTTTCTCAAAATTTTGGCATCTATGAAGATGAATAACAAAAAAAAAAAAAATTTTTAATTATTTTTTTCTCTATAAAGAGTGTTATTTGTGGGTTTTAGATTTTTGGTACTTAAAGAACTTAAAAATACTCATAATACACGATTTTCGTAATGTCCTTTCGTTTCACAAACATAGGGTTCTTTGCATGTATTTAAGCGATTTTATAGGTGACATTATCAAAAACAATCAAAATATATGTTTTTGGTAATGTTATTCTGTTTCTTCATAAAGGTTGTTTTGCATGTCGTTTTTTTCCCACATAAAGCTGGTTTCGCATGTAATTTGGGATTTTGGTAACTAAGAATGTGAAAAGCACTCAAAATACACGCATTTAGTAAAGTTGCTCTGTTGCTCAATTAAGAATGTGAAAAGCACTCAAAATATACGCATTTAGTAAAGTTGCTCTGTTGCTCAGGGAGGAGCACTTCAGGAGTTTCAGCATTTTCGTATCTAGGAAACTTCTCCATATACACGAGTTTTTGCGTTTTTTGCCTTGTGGTTCTTTTAAACTATAAAACATTCATTATACACTTTTCTCGCAATGTCCCTTTGTTTTCCAATATAGAGTGCTTTGTATCAATTTTCGCGTTTTTTTTTTTTTTAGGTAACAACATCGAAAACACTCAAAATATACCTTTTTGGTAATGTTTTTCTACTTCTTGATATTTGTTGGTTTCCATCCGTTTTAGCGTTTTTTCTACGTAAAACACTGAGAAGACACGTTTCCAGTAATTTTGTTTTGGTTTGCCATAGAGAGTGAGTTCCATATCACATTACATTGAAATAAAACCAATTTTTAACATGAACTTGCCTTTAAGTGTATTTGAGCTCCTTATATACCAAAACACTAAAATGCATGCAAAAACACTTTAGGGTGAAACAGAATAACATTACCAAAAACATGTATTTTGAGTGTTTTTGATCATGTTACCAATAAAAACGCTTAAATACATGCAAAAAACCCTATTTTTGGGAAACGAAAGGACATTACGAGAAACGTGTATTATGGGTGTTTTTAAGTTTATTAAGTACGAAAAAGCTAAAAGCCACAAATTACACTCTTTATTGAGAAAAAATAAATAAATAAATAAAGAAATACGATATTTCTTTTTCATTCTTATTTATCTTCACAGGTAAGGAGGTGCCAAAATTCGGGCAAAGTTCAGGAAATTATATAAAAAAAGAACATTATCAAAAAAGTACTCTTATGTACCAAACACCTAAATTGCATGCAAAGCCACCTATATGGGGAAATTGAACGTCTTTGCCAGAAAACTGACTTATGAGGGTTTTTCAGCATGTTAGGAACCAACACGATAAAACACAAGGAAGTCAATCTATATGGGAATCCAAAAATAAATTACTGAAAACGTGTCTTTTCGGTGTTTTACGTAGAAAACGCTAAAACGGATGCAAACCAACCAAAATGAAGAAATAGAATAACATTACCAAAAACGTATATTTTGAGTGTTTTTGATATTGTTACCTACAAAAAAACGCGAAAATGGATGGAAAGCACTCTATATTGGGAGGCAAAAGGCAATAAAAAGCATTTTAGGCACCAAAGCGATAAATAATATGAAAGTCACTCTATATGGAAATCCAAAGCAATATTACTGGAAACGTGTCTTTTTAAAGATTTACGTAGAAAAACGCTAAAACAGATGCAAACCAACCAATATGAAGAAATAGAATAACATTACTAAAATATATATTTTGTGTGTTCTTGAGCTTGTTACATTAAAAAAATGCAAAAATATATGCAAAGCACTCTATATAAGTAAAAAAATAAAAAAAAAAGGACATAACAAGAAACGTGTATAATGAGTGTTTTATAGTTTCACCAGAATCACAAGGCAAAAAACGCAAAAACTCGACTATATGGAGAAGTTTCTAAGATACCAAAATACTGAAACTCATGAATAACACTCTTAATCAAGAAACAGAACAACCTTACTAAATGCGTGTATTTTGAGTGTTATTTTACATTCTTAGTTATCAAAACCCCAAATTCCATGCGAAACTAGCTTTATGTAGGAAAAAAATGACATTATCAGAAAAGTGTCTTTGAGTGTTTTTGAGCGTGTTAGGCAATAAAGCACTAAAAAGCAGGGTAATCACATTACATGGGAATAAAACCAACTTTTACGAAGAACTTGCCTTTTAGTGTTTTTGACACGCATTTAGTTTGGTTGTTCTGTTTCTCAATTAAGAGTGTTATTGAAGAGTTTCAGCATATACACGAGTTTTTGCGTTTTTTGCCTTGTGGTTTTTTTGAACTATAAAACATTCATTATACACTTTTCTCGCAATGTCCCTTTGTTTCCCAATATAGAGTGCTTTGTATCAATTTTCGCGTTTTTTTTTTTGTAGGAAACAAGCACAAAAACACTCAAAATATACATTTTTGGTAATGTTATCCTGCTTCTTGATATTGGTTGGTTTGTATCAGTTTTAGCGTTTTTCTACGTAAAACACTGAGAAGACACGTTTTCAGTAAGTTTCTTTTGGATTCCCACATAGAGTGAGTTCCTTATTATTTATCGTTTTGGTGCCTAATATGCTGAAAAACACTGAAAAGACATATTTCTTGTTAGATCTTTAATTTCCTCATATGGGAGGCTTTGCATGTCTTTTAAGTGTTTGTGAGCGTGTTACGCAATAAAGCCCTGAATGCCAGGGCAATCACATTACATGGGAATAAAACCAAATTTTACCAAGAACTTACCTTTAAGTGTTTTTGAGCTCCTTATGTACCAAAACGCTAAAACGCATGCAAAATACATTTGATGGAGAAACAGAATAACATTTCAAAATACACGTATTTTGAGTGTTTTTGATCATGTTATGTATAAAAACGCTTAAATACATGTAAAGAACCTTATTTTTGGGAAACGAAAGAACATTACGAGAAACGTGTATTATGAGTGTTTTTTAATTTCCTTCAGTACCAAAAAGCTAAAACCCTCAAATAACACTCTTTTGAAAAATAAATAAATTAAAAAAATGGGAATTTTTTTTTTATTATTCATCTTCATAGGTACCGAGATGCCAAAATTCTGCCAAAATTCACGGAATTTATGTGGAAAAAAGAATATTATCATAGAAGTTAATTATAGCTTTTTTTTTCGGATTGTTATGTACCAAACCTTAAAATGCATGCAAAGCCACCTATATAAGGAAGTTAAAGGACTTTAACAGAAACCTGTCTTTTCAGTGTTTTCAGCATGTTAGGCACCAAAACGATAAATAATATGGAAGTCAGTCAATATGTGAATCCAAAAGAAAATTACTGAAAACGTGTCCTTTCAGTGTTTTACGTAGAAAAACGCTAAAGCGGATACAAACCATCCTATATGAAGAAATAGAATAACATTACCAAAAAGATATATTTTGATTTTTTTTTAGCTTGTTACCTACAAAAAATGCAAAAAAATCGATGTAAAGCACTCTTTATTAGGAAACAAAAGGATATTACGAGAAACGTGTATAATGAGTGTTTTATAGTTTTTAAAATAATCACAAGGCAATAAATGCAAAAACTCGTCTATATAGAGATATTTTTTACATATCAATATGAATAAATGCATGAATAACATTTTTAATCGATTAACAGAACTACCTTACCAAATTGAGTATTTTGAGTGTTTTTCACATTCTTAGTTACGAAAATGCCAAATTACATGCGAAACTACCATCATTTGGGAAAAAAAATGACATTACCAGAAAAGTGTCTTTTGAGTGTTTTTCATCGTGATATGCAACAAATCACTAAAAAGCAGAACGATCACATTACATGGGAATAATCCCAACTTTTACAAAGAATTTGCCTTTAAGTGTTTTTGAGCTCCTTATATACTAAACCGCTAAAACGCATGCAAAACAAACTTTATGGAGAACCAGAATAACATTACCAAAAAGATGTATTTTGAGTGTTTTTGATAATGTTATCTATAAAAACGCTTAAATACATGCAAAGAACCTTATGTTTGGGAAACGTAAGGACATTACGAGAAACGTGTATTATGAGTGTTTTTAAGTTCCTTAACTTCCAAAAAGCTAAAACCCACAAATAACATTCGTTATTTAGAAAAAAAATAAAAAAAAAAAAAATAAACGAAAGGTTTTCCTTTTCTTTTTTTGTTATTAACCTTCATAGGTACCAAGAGGCCAAAGTTCCAGGAAAAATTAGGGCAATTATATGATAAGAGAATATTGTAAAAAAAAATTTGATATTAGCTTTTTTTCGGACTTTTATGTACCAAACACTAAAGTGCACTCAAAGCCTCCCATATGAGGAAATTAAACGACCTTACCAGAAATCTGTGTTTTGAGTGTTTTTCAGCATGTTAGGCACCAAAACGATAAATAATATGGAACTCACTCTCTATGGCAAACCAAAACAAAATTACTGGAAACGTGTCTTCTCAGTGTTTTACGTAGAAAAACGCTAAAACGGATGGAAACCAACAAATATCAAGAAGTAGAAAAACATTACCAAAAAGGTATATTTTGAGTGTTTTCGATGTTGTTACCTAAAAAAAAAAAAACGCGAAAATTGATACAAAGCACTCTATATTGGAAAACAAAGGGACATTGCGAGAAAAGTGTATAATGAATGTTTTATAGTTTAAAAGAACCACAAGGCAAAAAACGCAAAAACTCGTGTATATGGAGAAGTTTCCTAGATACGAAAATGCTGAAACTCCTGAAGTGCTCCTCCCTGAGCAACAGAGCAACTTTACTAAATGCGTGTATTTTGAGTGCTTTTCACATTCTTAATTGAGCAACAGAGCAACTTTACTAAATGCGTGTATTTTGAGTGCTTTTCACATTCTTAGTTACCAAAATCCCAAATTGCATGCGAAACCAGCTTTATGTGGGAAAAAAACGACATTACCAGAAAAGTGTCTTTTGAGTGTTTTTGAGCTTGATAGGCAATAAAGCACTAAAAAGCATGGGAATCACTTTACATGGCAATAAAATCAATTTTTACCAAGAACTTGCCTTTAAGTGTTTTGAGCTCCTTATATACCAAAACGCTAAAACGCATGCAAAGCACACTTCATGGAGAAAGAGAATAGCATTACCAAAAACATATATTTTGAGTGTTTTTGATCATGTTACCAATAAAAACGCTTAAATACATGCAAAGAACCCTTTTTTTAGGAAATTAAAGGACTTTGCGAGAGCCGTGTATTACGAGTGTTTTTAAGATCATTATTTATCAAAAAGCTAAAAGCCACAAATAACACTCTTTATTGACAAAAATAAATAAATAAATAAAAAAATACGATATTTTTTCTTTCTTTTTCATCTTCACAGGTACCGAGATGCCAAAATTTGGGCAAAATTCAGGAAATTATGTGAAATAAGAACATTATCAAAAAATTTAAATTTAGGTTTTTTTTTGTACTGTTATGTACCAAACCCTAAAGTGCATGCAAACCCACCTATATGGGGAAATTAAACGTCTTTGCCAGAAAACTGTGTTATGAATGTTTTTCAACTTGATAGGCACCATAACGGTAAATAACATGCAAGTCACTCTATATGGGAATCTAACACAAAATTACTGAAAACGTGTCTTTTCGGTGTTTTACGTAGAAAAACGCTAAAATGGATGCAAACCAACCAATAGGAAGAAATAAAATAACATTACCAAAAAGGTACATTTTGAGTGTTTTTGACCTTGTTACCTACAAAAAACGCGAAAATGGATGCAAAGCACTCCCTATTGGGAAACAAAAGGACATTACGAGAAACGTGTTTTTTATCATGTTACCTATAAAAACACTTAAATACATCCAAAGATCCCTATATTTGGGAAACGAAAGGACATTACGAGAAATGTGTATTATGAATGTTTTTAAGTTCCTTAAGTACCAAAACGTTAAAACCTACAAATAACACTCTTTATAGAGAAAAAAAATAGCATTTTTATTCTTTTGTTATTGATATTCATAGGTACCAAGATGCCAAAATTCTGTAAAAATTCAGGGAAATTATGTGGAAAAAAGAACCTTATCGAAAAAGATAATTTTACCTTTTTTCGGAGTTATATACCAAACCATAAAGTGTATGCAAAGCCACCTATTTGGGAAAATTTAGCGACTTTACAAGAAACCTGTCTTTTGAGTATTTTTTCGCATGTTAGGTACCAAAACGATGGATAATATGAAATTCACTCTATATGGAAATCCAAAACAAAATTACTGAAAACGTCTCTTTTAAAAGATTTACGTTAAAACACGCTAAAACGGATGCAAACCAACAGAAAAATATATTTTGTGTGTTTTTTAGCTTGTTACATAAAAAAACACAAAAATGGATGGAAAGCACTGTATTTTAGGAAAAAAAAGGACATAACAAAAAACATGTATAATGAGTGTTTTATCGTTTCACCAGAATCACAAGGCAAAAAACGCAAAAACTCGTATGTGTGGAGAAGTTTTCAAGATACCAAAATGCTGAAACTCATGAATAACTTTCTTAATCAAGAAACAGAGCAACCTTACTGAATGCGTGTATTTTGAGTGTTTTTTAAGAGTGTATTAAGAGTGTTATTCTTAGTTACCAGAATCCCAAATTCCATGCGAAACTAGTTTTATATGGGAAAATGACATTACCAGAAAAGTGTATTTGAGTGTTTTTGAGACTGTTAGGCAATGAAGCACTAAAATGCAGGGCAATCACATTACATGGGAATAAAACCAACTTTTACGAAGAACTTGCCTTTTAGTGTTTTTGACACGCATTTAGTAAGGTTGTTCTGTTTCTCAATTAAGAGTGTTATTCATGAGTTTCAGCATTTTAGTATCTAGGAAACTTCTCCATATACACGAGTTTTTGCGTTTTTTGCCTTGTGTTTTTTTTCAACTATAAAACATTCATTATACACTTTTTTCGCAATGTCCCTTTGTTTCCCAATATAGAGTGCTTTGTATCAATTTTTTGCGTTTTTTTTTATAGGTAACAAGCTCAAAAACACTCAAAATATACATTTTTGTAATGTTTTTCTGCTTCTTGATATTGGTTGGTTTACATCAATTTTAGCGTTTTTTCTACGTAAAACACTGAGAAGACACATTTTCAGTAATTTTTTTTTGATTCCCACATAGAGAGAGTTCCTTATTATTTATCTTTTTGGTGCCTAACAAGCTGAAAAACACTCAAAAGACAGATTTCTGGTAAGGTCTTTCATTTCCTCACATGGGAGACTTTGCATGTTTTTTTAGTGTTTTTTGAGCGTGTTATGAAAATAAAGCACTAAAGCCAGGGCAATCACATTACATGGGAATAAAACCAAATTTTACCAAGAACATGCCTTTAAATGTTTTTTGAGCTCCTTATATACCAAAACGCTAAAACGCATGCAAAATACATTTTATGGAAAAACAGAAAAACATTACCAAATACATGTATTTTCAGTGTTTTTGATCATGCTATTTATAAAAACGCTTAAATACATGCAAAGAACCTTATATTTGGGAAACAAAAGGACATGACGAGAAACATGTATTATGAGTGTTTTTTTAAGTTCCTTTAGTACCAAAAAGCTAAAACCCACAAATAACACTCTTTATTTAAAAAATAAATAATAAAGAAATAAAATAAAAGATTTTTTTTTTTTGTTATTCATTTTCATAGGTACCGAGATGCCAAAATTCTGGGAAAATTCAGGGCAATTATGTGATAAAAGAATATTATCAAAAAAGTTAATTTCAGCTTTTTTTGTTCGGACTAATGTACTAAACCAGAAAGTGCATGCAGAGCCTTCATTATGAGGAAATTAAACGATCTTACCAGAAATCTGTGTTTTGTGTGTTTTTTTAGCATGTTAGGCACCGAGACGATAAATAATAAGGAACTCACTCTATATGGGAATCCAAAAGAAAGTTACAGAAAACGTGTTTTCTCAGTGTTTTACGTAGAGAAACGTTAAAACGGATGCAAACCAACCAATATCAAGAAATAGAAAAACGTTTCCAAAAAGGTATATTTTGAGTGTTTTTTATCTTTTTACCTACAAAAACGCGAAAATTGATGCAAAGCACTCTATATTGGGAAACAAGAGGACATTGCAAGAAAAGTGTATAATGAGTGTTTTATAGTTCAAAAGAACCACAAAGCAAACAACTCAAAAACTCGTGTATATGGAGAGATTTTCTAGATACCAAAATGCTGAAAATTATGAATAACACTCTTAATTGAGAAACAGAACAACCTTACTAAATGCGTGGATTTTATGTTTTTTTTTACATTCTTAGTTACCAAAAACCCCAAATTTCATGCGAAAATAGCTTTGTGGGGGAAAAAAAATTAATTTACCATAAAAGTTTCTTTTGAGTGTTTTTCAGCGTGATAGGTAATAAACCACTCAAAAGTAGGGCAATCACATTACATTGGAATAAAATCATTTTTTACCAACAACTTGCCATAAGTGTTTTTAAGCTCCTTATATACAAAACTGCTAAAACGCATGCAAAACACACTTTATGGAGAAACAGAATAACATTACCAAAACCTAGTATTTTCAGTGTTTTTGATCATGTTATCTATAAAAACGCTTAAATACATGCAAAGAACCTTTTGTTTGGGAAACGAAAGGACATTACAAGAAACGCGTATTATGAGTGTTTTTAAGTTCCTTAAGTACCAAAAAGGTAAATCCCATAAATAACACTCTTCATTGAGAAAAAAATAAATAAATAAAAAAAATTAAAAAAATTGGATTTTTTATTTATTTATCTTCATAGATACCGAGATGCCAGAATTCTGGTAAAAATTCAGCGCAATTATATGATAAAAGAATATTATCAAAAAAGTTAATTTTAGCTTTTTTTGGGGGGAAATGTACCAAACACTAAAGTGCATGCAAAGCCTCCTATATGAGGAAATTAAACGACCTTATCAGAAATCTCTCTTTTGAGTGTTCTTCAGCATGTTAGGCACCAAAACAATAAATAATAAGGAACTCACTCTATATGTGAATAAAAAAAAAAAATGAATGAAAACGTGTCTTCTCAGCGTTTTACGTAGAAAAACGCTAAAACGGATGCAAAGAAACCAATATAAAGAAATAGAAAAACATTACCAAAAAGGTATATTTTGAGTGTTTTGAGCTTGTTACCTATAAAAAAAAAAACAAGAAAATTGATGCAAAGCACTCTATAATGGGAAAGAAAAGTACATTGCAAGAAAAGTGTATAATGAGTGTTTAATAGTTCAAAAGAACCACAAGGCAAAAACTGCAAAAACTAGTGTATATGAAGAAGTTTCCTAGATACCAAAATGCTGAAACTCATGAACAACACTCTTAATTGGGAAACAGAACAATCTTACTAAAAGTGTGTTTTTTGAGTGATTTTCGCATTCTTAGTTACCAAAACCCCAAATTCCATGCGAAACCAGCTTTATGTGGGAAAAAAAAATAACATTACCAGAAAAATGTCTTTTGAGTGTTTTTGAGCGTGTTAGGTAATAAAGCACTAAAAAGCAGGGCAATGACATTACATTGGAATAAAACCAATTTTTAATAAGAACTTGCTTATAAGTGTTTTTGAGCTCCTTATATACCAAAACAATAAAACGCATGCAAAATACACTTTATTGTGAAACAGAATAACATTACCAAAAACATGTTTTTTGAGTGTTTTTGATCATGGTACCAAATAAAAACGCTCAAGTACATGCAAACAACCCTATTTTTGGGAAACGAAAGGACATTACGAGAAAAGTGTATTATGAGTGTTTTTAAGTTCATTAAGTACGAAAAAGCTAAAAGCCACAAATTACACTCTTTATTGAGAAAAAATAAATAAAGAAAAAAAAAATACGATATTTTATTTTCATTCTTATTCATATTCACAGGTAACAAGGAGCCAAAATTCGGTCAAAGTTCAGGAAATTATATGAAATAAGAACATTATCAAAAAAGTTAAATTTAGCTTTTTTTTCGGACTGTTATGTACCAAACCCTTAAAGTGCATGCAAAGGCACCTATATGGAAAAATTAAACCTCTTTGCCAAAAAACTGTCTGATGAGTGTTTTTCAGCATGTTAGGAACCAACACGATAAAACCCAAGGAAGTCAATCTATATAGGGATCCAACACACAATTACTGAAAACGTGTCTTTTCGGAGTTTTACGTACAATAACTCTAAAACGGATGCAAACCAACCAAAATGAAGATATAGAATAACTTTACCAAAAAGGTATATTTTGAGTGTTTTTGAAATTGTCACCTACAAGAAACGCGAAAATGGATGGAAAGCACTCTATATTGGGAAGCAAAAGGACATTACGAGAAACGTGTATAATGAGTTTTTTATAGTTTCACAAGAACCACAAGGCAAAAAACGCAAAAACTCGTGTATATAAAGAAGTTTCTTACATTCCAAAATGCTGAAACTCATGAATAAGACTTTTAATTGAGAAACAGAACTATCTTACCAAATGTCAGTATTTTGAGTGTTTTTCACATTCTTAGTTACGAAAATCCGAAATTACAAGTGAAATTAGTTTTTTGTGGGAAAAAAATGACATTACCAGAAAAGTGTCTTGTGAGTGTTTTAGAGCGTGATATACAACAAAGCACTAAAAAGCAGAACAATCACATTACGTGGGAATAAAACCAACTTTTACCAAAAATATGCCTTTAAGTGTTTTTAATTCCTTATATAACAAAACGCTAAAACGCATGCAAAACACCCTTTATGGAAAAACAAAATAATATTACCAAAAGCATGAAATTTAAGTGTTTTTGATCATGTTACCTATAAAAACGCTAAAATACATGCAAAGAACCCTATGTTTGTGAAACGAAAGGATATTTTGAAAATTGTGTATAATGAGAGTTTTTAGGTTCCTTAAGTACCAAAAAGCTAAAACACACAAATAACACTCTTTATAGAGAAAAAAAATAAAATAAATGAATACAAATTTTTTTTTTTTGTTATTCATCTTCATAGGTACCGAGATGCCAAAATTCTGGCAAAATTCAGGGAAATTAGGTAAAGAAAAAAAAATTATAAAAAAAAAATAATTATAGCTTTTTTCCGGAGTTATGTACCAAACCCTAAGGTGCATGCAAAGCCACCTATATGGGAAAATTACACAATTTTACCAGAAATCTGTACCAGAATTAATTTCAACAAAATTACTGAAAACGAGTCTTTTCAGAGATTTACGAAGAAAAAAGCTAAAACAGATGCAAACCAACCAATGTGAAGAAATAGAATAACATTACCAAAAAGATATATTTTGTGTGTTTTTATGCTTGTTACCTACAAAAAATGCAAAAATGGATGGAAAACACTCTATATTAGGAAACAAAAGAACATTACGAGAAACGTGTATAATTTGTGTTTTATAGTTTAACAAGAACCACAAGGCAATAAACGCAAAAACTTGTGTATCTAGAGAAGTTTCTTACATACAAAAATGATGAAATGCATGAACAACACTTTTAATCGAGAAACAGAACTACCCTACCAAATTGTGCATTTTGAGTGTTTTTTTCATATTCATAGTTACGAAATTGCCAAATTACATGCGAAACTAGCTTTATGTGGGAAAAAAATGACATTACCAGAAAAATGTCTTTTGAGTGTTTTTATGCGTGATATGCAACAATGCCCTAAAAAGCAGAACAATCACATTACTTGGGAATAAAACCAACTTTTACGAAGAACTTGCCTTTAATTGTTTTTTAACTCCTTACATACCAAAACGCTAAAACGCATGTAAAAACACCCTTTATGGAGAAACAGAATAACATTATCAAAAATATGTATTTTGATTGTTTTTTATCATGTTACCTATAAAAACGCTTAAATACATGTAAAGAACCCCATGTTTGTATAAGAAAAGGACATTACGAAAATCATGTATTATGAGTGTTCCTTAAGTACCAAAAAGGTAAAACTCACAAATAATACTTTATAGAGAAAAAAAAATCTTCATAGGTACCGAGATACCAAATTCTGGAAAAATGCAGGGAAATTTTGTAAAAAAAAATCATTATGAAAAAAAATATCTTAGCTTTTTTCCGGAGTTATGTTCCAAAACCTGAAGTGCATGCAAAGCCATTTATATGGAGAAATTACTCGAATTTACCAGAAACCTGTCTTTTGAGTGTTTTTTTCAGCAATTTCAACAATATTACCGAAAACGTGTCTTTTCAGTGATTTATGTAGAAAAACGCTAAAACGAATGCAAACCAACCAATATGAAGAAATAGAATAACATTACCAAAAAGATATATTTTCATGTGTTTTTGAACTTGTTACCAACAAAAAATTTCGAAAATGGATGAAACGCTCTCTATATTAGGAAAGAAAAAATCATTACAAGAAATGTGTATAATGAGTGTTTTATAGTTTCACAAGAACTACAAGGCAAAAAACTCAAAAACTCGTGTACATAAAGAAGTTTCCTACACACCAAAATACTGAGACTCATGAATAACACTTTTAATTGAGAAACAGAACTACCTTACCAAATGTGTGTATTAAAGAAGTTTCTTACATACCAAAATACTGAAGCTCATGAATAACACTTTTAATTAAAAAACAGAACAACCTTACTAAATGCTTGTATTTTGAGTGTTTTTCACATTTTTAGTTACCAAAACCCCAAATTCCATGCGGGAAAAAAATAATATTACCATAAAATGTCTTTCGAGTGTTTTTGAGAGTGTTAGGCAATAAACCACTAAAAAGCAGGGCAATCACATTACATGGGAATAAAACCAACTTTTACCAAGAACTTGCTTTTAGGTGTTTTTGAGCTCATTACATACCAAAACGCTAAAATGCATGCAAAACACCTTTTATGGACAAAAAGAATAACATTACCAAAAACATGTATTTAAATACATGCAAAGAACCTTATGTTTGGGAAACGAAAGGACATTACGAGAAATATGTATTATGAGTGTTTTTAAGTTCCTTAAGTATTAAAAAGCTAAAACCCACAAATAACTCTCTTTATTTAGAAAAACTAAATAAATAAAAAATGAAAAAAATAGTATTTATTTATTTATTTATTTTTTTTTTTTTTGTTAATCATCTTCATAGATATTGAGATGCCAAAATTCTGGGGAAATTCCGGGCTATTATATGATAAAAGAAAATTATCAAAAAAGTAATTTTAGTTATTCTTTTTCGGACTGGTATATACCAAACCCTAAAGTGCATGCAAAGCCTCCTATATGAGGAAATTAAACGACCTTAAAAAAAATCTGTCTTTTGAGTGCTTTTCAGAATGTTAGGCACCAAAAAGATAAATAAATAAGGAACTCACTTTATATGGGAATCCAAAACAAAATTACTGAAAACGTGTCTTCCCAGTGTTTTACGTAGAAAAACGTATGGATGCAAATGGATGCAAACCAACCAATATCAAGAAATAGAAAAAACATTACCAAAAAGGTATATTTTGAGTGTTTTTGAGCTTGTTACCTACAAAAAAATGCTAAAATTGATACAAAGCACTCTATATTGGGAAACAGAGGGACATTGCGAGAAAAGTGTATAATGACTGTATTATAGTTCAAAAGAACAACAAGGCAAAAAACGCAAAAACACGTGTATATGGAAAAGTTTCCTATATACTAAAATGATGAAAACTCATGAATAACACTCTTAATTGAGAAACAGAACAACCTTACCAAATTCGTGTGTTTTGAGTGTTTTTTCACATTCTTAGTCACTAAAAACGCAAATTTCATGCGAAACCAGATTTATATGGGAACACATGACATTTCTAGAAAATATCCTATGAATGTTTTTGAGCGTGATAGGCAATCAAGCACTAAAAAGCAGGGCAATCACTATTCATTGGAATAAAACCAATTTTTACCAAGAACTTGCCTTTAAATGTTTTTGAGCTCCTTATATACAAAACCGCTAAAACGCATGCAAAACAAACTTTATGGAGAAACAGAATAACATTACCAAAAACATGTAATTTGTGTGTTTTTTATCATGTTATCTCTAAAAAACGCTTAAATACATGCAAAGAACATTATGTTTGGGACACAGAAGGACATTACGAAAAACGTGGATTATGAGTGTTTTTTTTAAGTTCCCTAAGTACCAAAAAGCTAAAATCCACAAATAACACTCTATATTTAGAAAAAAAAAATAGGAATTTTTTATTTTCATCTTCATAGGTACCGAGATGCCAAAATTCTGGGAAAATTCAGGAAAATTTTATGAAACAAAGAATATTATCAAAAAAGTTAATTTTACCTTTTTTTTCGGAATGTTATGTACCAAACCCTAAAGTGCATGCAAAGCCTCTTATATGAGGAAATTAAACGACCTTACCAGAAATCTGTCTTTTGAGTGTTTTCAGCATGTTAGGCACCAAAACGATAAATAATAAGGAACTCACTCTATATGAGAATCCAAAACAAAATTACTGAAAATGTATCTTCTCAGTGATTTACATAGAAAAACGCAAAAAGTCGTGTATATAAAGAAGTTTCTTAGATACAAAAATGCTGAAACTCATGATTAACACTCTTAATTGAGATTTGAGACACTCTTAATTGAGATGATTAACACTCTTAATTTACTAAATGCGTGTATTTTGAGTGCTTTTCACCTTTTTAGTTACCAAAATCCCAAATTGCATGGGAAACCAGCTTTATGTAAGAAAAAAAAATGACATTACGAGAAAAGTGTCTATTGAGTGTTTTTAAGCGTGATAGGGAATAGAGCACTAAAAACCAGGGGAATCACTTTACATGGCAATAAAATAAATTTTTACGAAGAACTTGCCTTTAAGTGTTTTCAGCTCCTTATGTACTAAAACGCTAAAACGCATGCAAAACACACTTTATGGAAAAAGAGAATAACACTACCAAAAACATACATTTTGCATGTTTTTGGCAAAATTTGGGCAAAATTCAGGAAATTAAGAGTCAATTATCAAAAAAGTTCATTTTACCTTTTTTTTCGTACTGTTATGTACGAAACCCTAAAGTGCATGCAAAGCCACCTATATGGGGAAATTAAACGTCTTTGCCAGAAAACTGTCTTATGAGTGTTTTTCAGCTTGTTAGGCACCATGACGGTAAATAACATGCGTCACTCTATATGGGAATCTAATACAAAATTACTGAAAACGTGTCTTTTCGGTGTTTTACGTAGAAAAACGCTTAAACGGATGCAAACCAACCAATAAGAAGAAATAAAACTACATTACCAAAAAGGTACATTTTGAGTGTTTTTGAGCTTGTTACCTACAAAAAACGCGAAAATGGATGCAAAGCACTCCCTATTGGGAAACAAAAGGACATTAAGAGAAACGTGTATAATGAGTGTCTTATTATTTTTGAGCAAAAGAACTTGTGGTTCACAAGAACTACAAGGCAAAAAACGCAAAAAATTCGTGTATATAAAGAAGTTTCTTAGATACCAATATGCTGAAACTTATGAATAACAATATTAATTGAGAAACAGACTAACCTTACCAAATGCGTGTATTTTGAGTGTTTTTTCACATTCTTAGCAAAACCCTAAAATAGAACGCGAATTTATGTTGGAAAAAAAATGACATTACCAAAAGTGCCTTTTGAGTGTTTTTGAGCGTTTTAGATAATAAATTATAAAAAAAAAAAAACAGGGCAAATTACATGGGAATAAAACCAACTTTTACCAAGAACTTGCCTTGAAGTGTTTTTGACCTCCTTACAAACCAAAACGTATGCAAAAAACTCCTTAATGGAGAAGCAGAATAACATTACTAAAAACATGTGTTTTAATTCCTTTTGATCATGTTATCTATAAAAACGCTTAAATACATGCAAAGAACCCTATGTTTGGGAAACGAAAGGACATCACGAGAAACATGTATTATGGCCGTTTTTAAATTCCTTAAGTAACAAAACGTTAAAACCCATAAATAACACTCTTTATAGAGAAAAAAAAATAAAAAAAATAGCTTTTTTATATTGATTTTCATAGGTACCAAGATGCCAAAATTCTGCCAAAATTCAGAGAATTTATGTGGAAAAAAGAACATTATCAAAAAAGTCAATTATAGCTCTTTTTCGGATTTTTATGTTCCAAACTCTAAAGTGCATGCCACCTATATAAGGAAGTTAAACGACTTTACCAGAAACCTGTCTTTTCAGTGTTTTCCAGCATGTTAGGCACCAAAACGATAAATAATATGGAAGTCAGTCAATATGTGAATCCAAAACAAAATTACTGGAAACGTGTCTTTTCAGTGTTTTACGTAGAAAAACACTGAAACGGATGCAAACCAACAAATATGAAGAAATAGAATAACATTACAAAAAAAGGGTTTTTTAGCTTTTTACCTACAAAAGACGCGCAAATGGATGGAAAGCACTCTATATTGGGAAGCAAAAGGACATTACAAGAAACGTGTATAATGAGTGTTTTATAGTTTCACAAGAACCACAATGCAAAAAACGCAAAAACTCGTGTATATAGAGAAGTTTCTTACATACCAAAACGCTAAAACTCATGAATAACACTTAATTGAAAAACAGAACTACCTTACCAAATGTGTGTATTTTGAGTGTTTTTCACATTCTTAGTTACGAAAATCCCAAATTACATGCAAAACTACCTTTATGGGGGAAAAAAATGAAATTACCAGAAAAGTGTCTTTTGAGTGTTTTTTTTTAGCGTTATATGCAACAAAACACTAAAAAGCAGAACAATCACATTACATTGGAATAAAACCAAATTTTACGAAGAACTTGCCTTTAAGTGTTTTTTAACTCCTTACATACCAAAACGCTAAACACATGCAAAACAACCTTTATGAAGAAACAGAATAACATTAAGAAAAACATATATTTTGATTGTTTTTGATAATGTTACTTATAAAATCGCTTAAATACATGCAAAGAACCCTATGTTTGTGAAACGAAAGGACATTACGAAAATCGTGTATTATGAGTATTTTTAAGTTCCTTAAGTACCAAAAATCTAAAACCCACAAATAACACTCTTTATAGAGAAAAAATCGATTTTTTTTTGTTATTCATCTTCATACGTAACGAGATGCCAAAATTTTGAGAAAATTCAGGGAAATTATGTGAAAAAAAACATAAAAAAAATGATTTTAGCTTTTTCCGGAGTTATGTACGAAACCTGGAAGTGCATGCAAAGCCACCTATATGGGGATATTACACGACTTTACAAGAAACGTGTCTTTGGGTGTTTTCAGCAATTTCAACAGTATTATTGAAAACGTGTCTTTTCAGTTTTAGCGTAGAAAACTAAAACGGATGCAAACCAACCAATATGAAGAAATAGAATAACATTAGAAAAAAGTTGAGTGTTTTTGAGCTTGTTACCTACAAAAAACGCAAAAATGAATGCAAAGCAGTCTATATTGGGAAACAAGAGGATATTACAAGAAAATTGTATAATGAATGTATTAATAGTTTTCAAAACCCATAAAAACGCAGAACTCGTATATATGGAGAAGTTTCTTAGATACCAAAATGCTGAAACTCATGAATAACACTCTTAATTGAGAAACAGAACAATTTTAGGATGTGAGTGTATTTTGAGTGTTTTTTTTTTTTCACATTCTCAGTGGTCCAACCCCAAATTACATGCGAAACTGTGGAAAAAAAATGAAATTACTAGAAAAGTGTCTTTTTAGTGTTTTTCAGCGTGTTAGGCAATAAAGCATTAAAAAGCAGGGCAATCACATTACATGGGAATATAACCAACTTTTACCAAGAACTTGCCTTTAAGTTTTTTTGAGCTCCTTACATACTAAAACGCTAAAACCCATGGAAAACACCGTGTGGAAAAACAGAATAACATTATCAAAAACATGTATTTTGAGTGTTTTTGAGCTTGTTACCAATAAAAACGCTTAAATACATGCAAAGAACCCTATGTTTGGGAATAAAAGGACTTTACGAGGAATGTGTATTATGAGTGTTTATAAGTTCATTAAGTACCAAAAATCTAAAACCCACAAATAACACTCTTTATACAGAAAAAAATAAATAAAAATAAATTAAAAAAATAACATTTTTTTTATTGATCTTCATAGGCAACGAGATGCCAAAATTCTGGCAAAATTCAGGAAAATTACGTGAAAAAAAGAATATTATGAAAGAGGTTAATTTTAGCTTTTTTTTTCGGACTGTTATATACCAAACCCTAAAGTGTATCCAAAGCCACCTATATAGGGAAATTAAACGACTTTACAAGAAACCTGTCTTTTGAGTGTTTTTCAGCATGTTAGGCATCAAAACGATAAATAACATGGAAGTCACTCTATATGGGAATCCAAAAATTACTGAAAACGTGTCTTTTCTGTGTTTACGTAGAAAAACGCTAAACACGGATGGAAACCAACCAATATGAAGAAATAGAATAACATTACTAAAAAAGTAGATTTTGAGTGTTTTTGATCATGTTATCTATAAAAGTGCTTCAATACATGTAAAGAACCTTATCTTTAGGAAACAAAGGGACATTACGAGAAACGAGTATTATGAGTGTTTTTACGTTCCTTAAGTACCAAAAAAGCTTAAACCCACAAATAACACTCTTTATAGAGAAAAATTAAATAAATGAAAAAATACCATTTTTTTTTTATTGATCTTCATAGGTAACGAGATGCCAAAATTCTGGCAAAATTCAGGGAAATTATGTGAAAAAAGAATATCATAAAAGTTAATTTTAGCTTTTTTTCAGACCGTTATGTACCAAACCCTAAAGTGCATGTAGAGCCACCTATATGGGGAAATTAAACGACTTTACCTGAAACCTGTCTTTTGCCTGTTTTTCAGTATGTTAGGCACCAAAACAATAAATAATATGGAAATCACTCTGTATGGGAATCCAAAACAAAATTACTGAAAACGTGTCTTTTCAGTGTTTTACGTAGAAAAACGCTAAAAAGAAAGCAAATCAACCAATATCATGAAATAAGATAATATTACAAAAAAAAGTATTTTTTGTGTTTTGAGCGAAAATGGATGCAAATCTCTCTATATTGGGAAACAAAAGGACATTTAGAGAAAAGTGTATAATGATTGTTTTATAGTTTCACAAGAACCAAAAGACAAAAAACGCAAAAACTCGTGTATATTGAGAAGTTTCTTACATACCAAAATGCTAAAACTCATGAATAACACTTTTAATTGAGAAACAGAACTACCTTACCAAATGTATGTATTTTGAGTGTCTTTCACATTCTTAGTTACGAAAATCCCAAATTACATGCGAAACTAACTTTATGTGGGAAAAAAATGACATTATCAGAAAAGTGTCTTTTGAGTGTTTTTGAGCGTGATATGCAAAAAAAGCACTAAAAAGCAGAATAATCACATTATATAGGAATAAAACTAACTTTTACGAAGAACTTGCGTTTAAATGATTTTAACTCCTTACATACCAAAACGCTAAAACGCACGCAAAACACCCTTTATGGAGAAACAGAATAACATTACCAAAAACATGTATTTTGAGTGTTTTTGATCATATTTCCTATAAAAACGCTTAAATACATGCAAAGAACCCTATGTCTGTGAAATGAAAGGACATAAAAAGAGAATTAGCTTTTTTCTGGAATTATGTACCAAACCCAGAAGTGCATGCAAAGCCACCTATATAGGGAAATTACACGACTTTACCAGAAATCTGTCTTTTGAGTGTTTTTCAGATATTTCAACAATATTACTAAAAACGTGTCTTTTCAGTGATTTACGAAGAAAAACCCTAAAACGGATGCAAACCAACCAATATGAAGAAATAGAATAACTTTACCAAAAAGATATATTTTGAGTGTTTTTCAACTTGTTACCTAGAAAAAATGCGAAAATGGATGGAAAGTACTCAATATTGGGAAACAAAAGAACATTACGAGAAACGTGTACAATGAGTGTTTTATAGTTTCATATGAACCACAAGGCAAAAAACTAAAAAAACTAGATATTACCAAAAAATTGTCTTTTGAGTGTTTTTGAGCGTGATATGCAACAAAGCATTAAAAAGCAGAACAATCATATTAGATGGGAATAAAACCAACTTTTACGAAGAACTTGCCTTTAAGGTTTTTTTTTAACTCCTTACATACCAAAACGCAAAAACGCATGCAAAAACACACTCTTATGGAGAAACAGAGTAACATTACCGAAAACATGTATTTTGAGTGTTTTTGATCATGTTATCTATAAAAACGCTTAAATACATGCAAAGAACCTTATGTTTGGGGATCGAAAGGACATTACGAGAAACGTGTATTATGAGTGTTTTTAATTTCCTTAAGTACTAAAAAAGTTAAAACAAACAAATAAAGCTCTTTATAGAGAAAAAAAATAAATAAATACATTTTTTTTTGTTATTCATCTTCATAGGTACTAAGATGCAAAAATTCTGGCAATATTCTTTGGGAATCGAAAACAAAATTACTGAAAACGTGTTTTTTTGGTGTTTAACGTAGAAAAACGTTAAAACGGATGCAAACCAACCAATATGAAGAAATAGAATAACATTACCAAAAAGGTATATTTTGAGTGTTTTTGAGCTTGTTACCTAGAAAAAACGCGAAAATGAATGGAAAGCACTCCCTATTGGGAAAGAAAAGGACATTACAAGAAACGTCTATAATGAGTGTCTTTTCATATTCGGGCAAAAGAACTTGTGGTTCACAAGAACCACAAGGCAAAAAGCGCATAAAGTCGTGTATATAAAGAAGTTTCTTAGACACCAAAATGCTGAAACTTATGGATAACAGTCTTAATTCAGAACCAGAACAACATTACCAAATGCGTGTATTTTGAGTGTTTTTTCACATTCTTTGCAAAACCTCAAATAGCATGTGAAACTAAATTTATGAGGGAAAAAAATGACATTACCAGAAGTGCGTTTTGAGTGTTTTTGAGCGTGTTAGGCAATAAAGCACTAAAAAGCAGGGCAATCATATTACATTGGAATAAAACCAACTTTTACAAAGAACTTGCCTTGAAGTGTTTTTGAGCTCCTTACATACCAAATCGCTAAAATGCATGCAAAACATTCCTTTATGGAGAAGCAGAATAACATTACCAAAAACAAGTGTTTTTGAGTGTTTTTTTATCATGTTACCTATAAAAACGCTTAAATACATGCAAAGATCCCTATATTTGGGAAACGAAAGGACATTACGAGAAATGTGTTTTATGAATGTTTTTAAGTTGCTTAAGTACCAAAACGTTAAAACCTACAAATAACACTTTTTATAGAGAAAAAAATTAAATAAATAAAAAAATAGCATTTTTATTTTTATGTTATTCATGTTAATAGGTACCAAGATGCCAATATTCTGCCAAAATTCAGGGAAATTATGTCGAAAAAAGAACATTATTGTAAAAGTTAATTATACCTATTTTTTTGGAGTTATATACCAAACCATAAATTGTATGCAAAGCCACCTATTTGGGAAAATTTAACGTCTTTACAAGAAACCTGTCTTTTGAGTGTTTTTACGCATGTTAGGCACCAAAACGATAGATAATATTAAAGTCACTCTATATGGAAATCCGAAACAAAATTATTGAAAACGTGTCTTTTAAAAGATTTACGTAGAAAAACGCTAAAATGGATGCAAACCAACCAATATGAAAAAATAGAATAATATTACCAGAAAAATATATTTTGTGTGTGTTTGAGCTTGTTATATAAAAAAAAAACGCAAAAATGGATGCAAAGCACTGTATATTAGGAAAAAAAAAGATATAACGAGAAACGTGTATAATGAGTGTTTTATAGTTTCACCAGAATCACAAGGCAAACAACGCAAAAATTCGTCTGTGTAGAGAAGTTTCTAAGATACCTAAATGCTGAAACACTCTTAATCAAGAAACAGAACAACCTCACTAAATGCGTGTATTTTGAGTGTTTTTTTTACATTCTTAGCAAAACCGCAAATTCCATGCGAAACTAACTTTATGTGGGAAAGAAATGACATTACCAGAAAAAGTGTCTTTGAGTGTTTTTGAGCGTGTTAGGCAATAAAGCACTAAAAAGCAGGGTATTCACATTACATGGGAATAAAACCAACTTTTACGAAGAACTTGCCTTTTAGTGTTTTTGACACGCATTTAGTAAGGTTGTTCTGTTTCTTAATTAAGAGTGTTATTCATGAGTTTCAGCATTTTAGTATTTAGGAAGCTTCTCCATATACACGAGTTTTTGCGTTTTTTGCCTTGTGTTTTTTTTTTACTATAAAACACTTATTATACACTTTTCTTGCAATGTCCTTTTCTTTCCCAATATAGAGTGTTTTGCATCAATTTTCGCGTTTTTTGTAGGTAAAAAGCTCAAAAACACTCAAAATATACCTTTTTGGTAACGTTTTTCTATTTCTTGATATTGGTTGGTTTCCATCCGTTTTAACGTGTTTCTACGTAAAACACTAAGAAGACACGTTTTCAGTAACTTTGTTTTGGATTCCCATATAGAGTGAGTTCCTTATTATTTATCGTTTTTGTGCCTAACATGCTAAAAAACACTAAAAACACAGATTTCTGGTAAGGTCGTTTAATTTTGCATGCACTTTAGGGTTTGGTATATAACAGTCCGAAAAAAAAGCTAAAATCACCTTTTTTGATAATTTTCTTTTATCACATAATTGCCCTGAATTTTTCCAGAATTTTGGCATCTCTGGCATTCCATTTCTGGAATTTCTGCATTTGGCACCTTTGAAGATGAATAACAAAAAAAAAAAAATATTTGTTTTATTTTTTTTATTTTTTTATATATATTTTTTTTTTAAATAAACAGTGTTATTTGTGTGTTTTAGCTTTTTGGTACTTAAGGAACTAAAAAAAACTCATAATACACGCTTCTCGGAATGCCCTTTTGTTTCCCAAACATAATGTTCTTTGCATGTACTTAAGCGTTTTTAAAGATAACATGATCAAAAACACTAAAAATACATGTTTTTGGTATATGTTATTCTGTTTCTCCATAAAGTTTGTTTTCCATGCGTTTTAGCGGTTTGGTATATAAGGGGTTAAAAAATTCTTCGTAAAAGTTGGTTTTATTCCCATGTAACATGATCGTTCTTATTTTTAGTGCCTAACATGCTGAAAGACAATGAAAAGACAGGTTTCTGGTATGGTCGTTTAACTTCCCTATATAGGTGGCTTTGCATGCTGTTTAGGGTTTGGTACATAACAATCCAAAAAAAAAAGCTATAATTAACTTATATGATAATGTTATTTTTTCCACATAAATTCCCAGAATTTTGGCAGAATTTTGGCATCTCGGTACCTATGAAGATGAATAACAAAAAAAAAAAAAAATCCCATTATATTATTTTTTTATTCATTATATTTTTTTTGCAAAGAGTGTTATTTGTGGGTTTCAGCTTTTTGGGACTGAAGGAACTTAAAAATCACCCATAATACACGTTTCTCGTAATGTTTTTTTTGTTTCCCAAACATAAGGTTCTTTGCATGTATTTAAGCGTTTTTATAGATAACATGATCAAAAACACTAAAAATACATGTATTTGGTAATGTAATTCTGTTTCTCCATAAAATGCATTTTGCATGCGTTTTAGCGTTTTGGTACGTAAGGAGCTCAAAAACACTTAAAGGAAAGTTCTTGGTAAAATTTGGTTTTATTCCCATGTAATGAGATTGCCCTGACTTTTAGTGCTTTATTGCGTTACACGCTCAAAATCACTGAAAAGACATGCAAAGTGTCCCATATGAGGAAATAAGAGACCTTACCAGAAATCTGTCTTTTGAGTGTTTTTCTGCATATTAGGCACCAAAACGATAAATAATAAGGAACTCACTCTATGTGGGAATCCAAAAGAAAACTACTGAAAATGTGTCTTCTCAGTGTTTTACGTAGAAAAACGCTAAAACTGATGCAAACCAACCAATATCAAGAAGCAGAAAAACATTACCAAAAATGTAAATTTTGAGTGTTTTTGAGCTTGTTACCTACAAAAAAAAGCTCAAAAAATTGATACAAAGCACTCTATATTGGGAAACAAAGGGACATCGCGAGAAAAGTGTATAATAAATGTTTTTTAGTTCAAAAAAAACACAAGGCAAAAAACGCAAAAACTCGTGTATATGCTGAAACTCATGAATGAACTCTTAATTGAGAAACAGAGCAACCTTACTAAATGCGTGTCAAAAACACTAAAAGGCAAGTTCTTCGTAAAAGTTGGTTTTATTCCCATGTATTGTGATTGCCCTGCTTTTTAGTGCTTTATTGCCTAACACGCTCAAAAACATTCAAAGACACTTTTATGGTAATGTCATTTTTTTCCCACATAAACCTAGTTTCGCATGGAATTTGTGGTTTTGATAACTAACAATGTAAAAAAATCACTCAAAATTCACGCATTTAGTAACGTTGTTCTGTTTCTTGATTAAGAGTGTTATTCATGAGTTTTATTATTTTGGTATCCTAGAAACTTCTCCATACAGTCGAGTTTTTTCATTTTTTGCCTTGTGATTCTAGTGAGACTACAAAACACTCATTATACACGTTTCTCGTTATGTCCTTTCTTTTCCTTATATAGAGTGCTTTGCACCCATTTTCGCGTATTTCTTTTTTATATAACAAGCTCAAGAACACACAAAATATAGTTTTTTGGTAGTTAGTTTGCATGCGTTTTAGCGTTTTTTACGTAAATTTTTTAAAAGACATGTTTCCAGTAATTTTGTTTTGGATTTCCATATAGGGTGACTTTCATACTATTTATCGTTTTGGTACATAACATGCTTTTTGGTGCCTTTTGCTTCCCTATATAGAGTGCTTTCCATCTATTTTCGCGTTTTTTGTAGGTAACAATTTCAAAAACACTCAAAATATACCTTTTTGGTAATGTTATTCTATTTCTTCATTTTGGTTGGTTTGCATTCTTTTTAGCGTTTTCTACGTAAAACACCGAAAAGACACGTTTTCAGTAATTTTGTTTCGGATTCCCATATAGATTGACTTCCAAGTTATTTATCGTGTTGGTTCCTAAAATGCTGAAAAACACTCATAAGACCGTTTTCTGGCAAAAACGTTTAATTTCCCTATATAGTTAGCTTTGCATGCACCTTAGGGTTTTGGTACATAACAGTCCGAAAATAAAGCTAAATTTAACTTTTTTTATAATGTTCTTATTTCACATAATTTCCTGAATTTTGCCCGAATTTTTGCATCATGGTACCTGTGAAGATGAATAAGAAAGAAAAAAAAAAATTTTTATTGATTTATTGTTTCTCAATAAAGAGTGTTATTTGTGGATTTTAGCTTTTTAGTAATTAATAAACTTAAAAACACTCATAATACACATTTCTCGTAATCTTTCGTTTCCGAAAAATAGTGTTCTTTGCTTGTATTTAAGCGTTTTAATTTGTAACATGATCAAAAACACTCAAAAAACATGTTTTTGGTAATATTATTCTTTTTCACCGTAAAAAGTGTTTTGCATGCCTTTTAGTGTTTTGGTATATAAGGAGCTCAAAAACACTTAAAGGCAAGTTTTTGGTAAAAATTTGTTTTCCTGAAATGTAATGTGATTGCCCTCCTTTTTAGTGCTTTATTGGCTATCACGGTCAAAATACTCAAAAGACGCTTTTCTGGTAAAGTCATTTTTTTTTCCCACAAATCTATTTTCGCATTGAATTTGGGGTTTTGGTAACTAAGAATGTGAAAAGCACTTAAAATACACGCATTTATTAAGGTTGTTCTGTTTCTCAATTAGGAATGTTATACATGAGTTTAGCATTTTTGTATCTAGGAAACCTCTCCATATACACGAGATTTTGCGTTTTTTGCCTTGTGGTTCTTTTGAACTATAAAACACTCATTATACACTTTTCTTGCAATGTCCTTTTGTTTCCCAATATAGAGTGCTTTGCATCAATTTTCGAGTTTTTTTATAACAAGCTCAAAAACACTCAAAATATAACTTTTTAGTAACGTTTTTCTATTTCTTGATATTGGTTGCTTTACATCCGTTTTAGCGTTTTTCTAAGTAAAACACTGAGAAGACACGTTTTCAGTCACTTTGTTTTGGATTCCTATATACAGTGAGTTCCTCATTATTTATCGTTTTGGTGCCTAAAATGCTAAAAAAAAAAACACTCAAAACACAGATTTCTGATAAGGTCGTTTAATTTCCTCATATAGGAGGCTTTGCATGCACTTTAGGGTTTGGTACATAACAGTCCGAAAAAAAAAGCTGAAATTAGCTTTTTTGTTAATATTCTATTATCATATGATTGCCCTGAATTTTCCCAAAATGTTGTTCTCTCAGTACTATGAAGATGAATAAGGAAAAAAAAAATTCCTATTTTTTTATTTTTATTTTCTAAATAAAGTGTTATTTGTGGATTTTAGCTTTTTGGTACTTAAGGAACTTAAAATAACACTCATAATACACGTTTCTCGTAATGTCCTTTTGTTTCCCAAACATAATGTTCTTTGCATGTATTTAAGCATTTTTATAGCTAACATGATGAAAAACATTCAAAATACATGTTTTTGGTAATGTTATTCTGTTTCTCCATAAAGTTTGTTTTGCATGCGTTTTAGCGGTTTGTTATATAAGGAGCTCAAAAACACTTAAAGGCAAGTTTTTGGTATAAATTGGTGTTATTCCAGTGTAATATAATTGCCCTGCTTTTTAGTGCTTTATTGGCTCTCACGCTCAAAAACACTTAAAAGACACTTTTCTGGTAATGTCATTTTTTTCTCACATAAAGATGGTTTTGCATGCAATTATGGATTTTTGGTAACTAAGAATGTGAAAAGCACTCAAAATACACGCATTTAGTAAGGTTGTTCTGTTTCTCAATAAAGAGTGTTATTTATGAGTTTCAGCATTTTGGTATCTAGGAACCTACTCCATATCCACGAATTTTTGTGTTTTTTGCCTTTTGGTTTGTTTGAACAATAAAAAACTCATTATACACTTTTCTTGCAAATTCTTTTTGTTTTCTAATTTAGAGTGCTTTGCATCAATTTTCCCATTTTTTGTAGGTAACAAGCTCAAAAACACTCAAAATATACCTTTTTGGTAATGTTTTTCTATTTCTTGATACTGGTTGGTTTCAATCCGTTTTAGCGTTTTTCTACGTAAAACACTGAAAAGACACGTTTTGAGCAATTTTGTTTTGGATTCTCATATAGAGTGAGTTCCTTATTACTTATGGTTTTGGTGCCTAATATGCTGAAAAACACTCAAAAAACAGATTTCTGGTAAGGTCGTTTAATTTCCTCTTATAGGAGTCTTTGGATGCATTTTATGGTTTGGTATATAACAGTCCGAAAAAAAAGGAAAAATTAATTTTTTTAATAATTTTCTTTTATCATATAATAGCCCTGAATTTTCCCAGAATTTTGGCATCTCGGTACCTATGAAGATGAATAACAAAAAAAAAAAAATCCTATTTTTTTATTTTCTTACTTTTTTTCTAAATAAAGTGTTATTTGTGGGTTTTAACTTTTTGGTACTTAAGGGACTTAAAAACACTTATAATACACATTTCTCGTAATGTCCTTTCGATTTCCAAACCTAAGGTTCTTCGTATGTAATTAAGAGTTTTTATAGATAACATGATGAAAACCCTCAAAATATATGTTTGTGGTAATTTTTTTCTGTTTCTCCATAAAAGGTGTTTTGCATGCGTTTTATCGTTTTGGTATGTAATGAGCTCAAAAACATTTAAAGGCAAGTTCTTGGTAATAGTTGTTTTTATTCCCATGTAATGTTATTACCCTGCTTTTTAGTGCTTTATTGCCTAACACGCTCAAAAACACTCAAAAGACACTTTTCTGGTAATATCATTTTTCTTCCCCACATAAAGCTAGTTTTGCATGGAATTTGGGGTTTTGGTAACTAAGAATGTGAAAAAAAACTCAAAACACAGGCATTTAATAAGGTTGTTCTATTTCTTAATTAAAAGTGTTATTCATGAGTTTCAGCATTTTGGTGTGTAAGAAACTTTTCTTCTACACACATTTGGTAAGGTATGTCTGTTTCAAAATTAAAAGTGTTATTCATGAGTTTCAGCTTTTTGGTATGTAAGAAACTTCTTTATGTACACGAGTTTTGAGCTTTTTACCTTGTGGTTCTTGTCAAACTATAAAACACTCATACACTTTTCTCGTAATGTCCTTTTCTTTGCCAATATAAAGTGCTTTCCATCCATTTTTTCATTTTTTGTAGGTAACAAGCTCAAAAACACATAAAAATATATCTTTTTGGTAATGTTATTCTATTTCTTCATATTAGTTGGTTTACATCCGTTTTAGCGTTTTTCTACGTAAATCACTGAAAAGACACGTTTTCAGTAATATTGTTGATATTGCTGAAAAACACTCAAAAGACAGGTTTCTGGTAAAGTCTTGTAATTTCCCCATATAGGTGGATTTGCATACACTTCAGGGTTTGTACATAACTCCGAAAAAAAGCTAAATTTTTTTTTTTTTTTTTACAAAATTTCCATGAATTTTGCCAGAATTTTGGCATCTCGGTAACTATGAAGATGAATAACAAAAAAAAATTATCTCTATAAAGAGTGTTATTTGTGGGTTTTAGCTTTTTGGTACTTAAGTAACTTAAAAACACTCATAATACACGATTTTCGTAATGTCCTTTTGTTACACAAACATAGGGTCCTTTAAATGTATTTAAGCGTTTTTATAGGTTGCATGATCAAAAACACTCAAAATACATGTTTTTGGTAATGTTATTCTGTTTCTCCATAAAGTGTGTTTTCCATACGTTTTAGAGATTTGGTATGTAAGGAGTTAAAAAACACTTAAAGGCAAGTTTTTCGTAAAAGTTGGTTTTATTCCCATGTAGAGTGATTGTTCTGCTTTTTAGGGCATTGTTGCATATCACGCTCAAAAACACTAAAAATACACTTTTTTGGAAATGTCATTTTTTTTTCCCACATGAAGGTAGTTTCGCATGTAATTTGGCATTTTCGTAACTAAGAATGTGAAAAACACTCAAAATACACAATATGGTAAGGTAGTTCTGTTTATTGATTAAAAGTGTTATTCATGCATTTCATCATTTCGGTTTGTAAGAAATTTCTCTATATACACGAGTTTTTGTGTTTATTGCCTTGTGGTTGTTTTAAAACTATAAAACACTCATTATACACGTTTCTCGTAAAGTCTTTTTGTTTCCTAATATAGAGTGCTTTACATCCATTTTTGCATTTTTTGTAGGTAACAAGCTCAAAAACACTCAAAATATATCTTTTTATTAATGTTATTCTATTTCTTCATATAGGTTGGTTTGCATCCGCTTTAGTGTTTTTCTACGTAAAACACTGAAAAGACACGTTTTCAGTAATTTTGTTTTGGATTCACATATTGACTGACTTCCATATTATTTATCGTGTTGGTGCCTAACATGCTGAAAAACACTGAAAAGACAGGTTTCTGATCAAGTCGTTTAACTTCCCTATATAGGTGTCTTTGCATGCACTTTAGGGTTTGGTACTTAATCCGAAAAAAAAAGCTGTAATTAACTTTTTTCCACATAAATACCCTGAATTTTGGCAGAATTTTCGCATCTCGGTACCTATAAGGATTAGTAACAAAAAAAAAAAAAAATCCCATTTTTTTATTTCTTTTGTTTATTATTTTTTTTTCTAAATAAAGAGTGTTATTTGTGGGTTTTAGCTGTTAGGTATTGAATGAACTTAAAAAAAAACACTCATAACACACGTTTCTCGTAATGTCCTTTCGTTTCCCAAACATAAGGTTCTTTGCATGTATTTAGGTGTTTTTATAGATAATATTATCAAAAACACTCAAAATACATGTATTTGGTAATAATATTATGTTTCTCCATAAAATGTATTTTGCAGGCGTTTTAGCGTTTTGGTACGTAAGGAGCTCAAAAACACTTAAAGGCAAGTTCTTGGTAAAATTTGGTTTTATTTCCATGTAATGTTGTTGCCCTTCCTTTTAGTGCTTTATTGCGTAACACGCTCAAAAACACTCAAAAGACATGCAAGGCCTTGCATATGAGGAAATAAGAGACCTTGCCAGAAATCTGTCTTATGAGTGTTTTTCAGCATGTTAGGCACCAAAACGATAAATAATAAGGAACTCTCTCTATGTGGGTATCCAAAAGAAAATTACTGAAAACTTGTCTTCTCAGTGTTTTACGTAGAAAAACGCTAAAACTGATGCAAACCAACCAATATCAAGAAGCAGAAAAAACATTACCAAAAATATATATTTTGAGTGTTTTTGAGCTTGTTACATACAAAAAAACACAAAATTGATACGAAGCACTCTGTATTGGGAAACAAAGGGACATTGCGAGAAAAGTGTATAATGAATGTTTTATAGTTCAAAAAAACCACAAGCCAAAAAACGTAAAAACTCGTGTATATGGAAAAGCTTCCTAGATACTAAAATGCTGAAACTCATGAATAACACTCTTAATTGAGAAACAGAACAACCTTACTAAATGCGCGTCAAAAACACTAAAAGGCAAGATCTTCGTAAAAGTTGGTTTTATTCCCATATAATGTGATTGCCCTGCTTTTTAGTGCTTTATTGCCTAACATGCTCAAAAACACTCAAAGACACTTTTCTGGTAATGTCATTTTATTCCCACATAAAGTTAGTTTCGCATGGAATTTGGAGTTGTGGTAACTAAGAATGTAAAAAAACACTCAAAATACACGCATTTAGTAAGGTTGTTCTCTTTGTTGATTAAGAGTGTTATTCATGAGTTTCAGCATTTTGGTATCTTGGAAACTTCTCCACACAGACGAGTTTTTGCGTTGTTTGCCTTGTGATTCTGGTGAAACTATAAAACACTCATTATACACGTTTTTCGTTATGTCCATTTTTTTTTCCTAATATACAGTGCTTTGCATCCATTTTTGCGTTTTTTTTTATGTAACAAGCTGAAAAACACACAAAATATACTTTTCTGGTAATATTATTCTATTTTTTTCATATTCGTTGGTTTGCATCCGTTTTAGCGTTTTCCTACGAGGAAATTAAACGACTTTACAAGAAAACTGTCTTTTGAGTGTTTTTTAGCATGTTAAGCACCAAAACGATAAATGATATGGAAGTCACTCTATATGGGAATTCAAAACAAAATTACTGAAAACGTGTCTTTTCAGTGTTTTACGTAAAAAACGTTAAAACTGATGCAAACAGACCAATATGAAGAAATACAATAACATTACCAAAAAGATATATTTTAAGTATTTTTGAGCTTGTAACTAACAAAAAAAAAAAAAAAACGCGAAAAAAGATGCAAAGCACTCTATATTGGGAAACAAAAAGACATTACGAGAAACGTGTATAATGAGTATTTTATAGTTTCACAAGAACCACAAAGCAAAAAACGCAAAAACTAGTGTATATGGAGAAGTTTCTTAGATACCAAAATGCTGAAACTCCTGAATAACACTCTTAATTAAGAAACAGAATAACATTACTAAATGCGTGTATTTTGAGTGTTTTTCACATTCTTAGTTACTAGAACACCAAATTGCATGCGAAACAAGCTTTATGTGGGAAAAAAAATGATATAACCAGAAAAGTGTTTTTTGAGGGTTTTTGAGAGAGTTAGGCAATAAAGCACTAAAAAGGAGGGCAATCACATTACAACGGAATAAAACCAACTTTTACCAAGAACTTGCCTTTAAGTGTTTTTTAACTCCTTATATACCAAAACGCTAAAACACATGCAAAACACCCTTTACGGAGAAACAGATTAACATTACCAAAAACATATATTTTGAGTGTTTTTGATCATGTTACCTCTAAAAACAATTAAATACATGCTAAGAACCCTATGCCTGGGAAACGAAAGGACATTACGATAAACGTGTATTATGCGTGTTTTTTAGTTCCATAATTACCAAATAGCTAAAACTTCTTTATAAAGAAAAAAATAAAGAAATAATAAAAAAATAGGATTTTTTTTTTTTTTGTTATTCTACTTCATAGGTACTGAGATGCCAAAATTCTGGCAAAATTCAGGGAAATTATGTGTAAAAAGAACATTAACAAAAATGTTAATTTTAGCTTTTTTTTTGGACTGTTATGTACCAAACCATGAAGTGCATGCAAACCCAATTCTATGGAGAAATCAGACGACTTTACGAGAAACCTGTGTTTCTAGTGTTTTTGAGCATGTTAGTCACCAAAACAATAAATAATATTGAAGTCATTCTATGTGGTAATCCAAAACAAAATTACTTTAAACGTGTCTTTTTCGTGTTTTACGTAGAAAAACGCTAAAACGGATGCAAGCCAACCAACATAAAGAAATAGAATAAGATTACCAAAATGGTATAATTTAAGTGTTTTATTAGCTTTTTACTTACAAAAAAAAAAAAAAACGCGAAAATGGATGGAAAGCTCTCTCTATTGGTTAACAAAAGGACATTACGAGAAACGTGTATAATGAGTGTTTTATAGATTCTCAAGAATCACAAGACAAAAAACGCAAAAAGATACCTAGATACCAAAATGGTGAAACTCCTGAATAACACTATCAATTGAGAAACAGAACAACCTTACCAAATGCGTGTATTTTGAGTGTTTTTCACATTCTTAGTTACCAAAACCCTAAATTTTATGTGAAAGTAGCTTTATGTGGGAAAAAAAATGACATTACCAGAAAAGTGTCTTTTAAGTGTTTTTTTTTTTTTTTTAGCATGATAGGCAATAAAACACTAAAAAGCAGGGCAATCACATTACATGGGAATAAAATCAACTTTTACCAAGTTTTTTTTCTAAGTGTTTTTGAGCTCCTTATATACCAAAACGCTAAAACGCATGTAGAACACCCTTTATTTAGAAACGGAATAACATTACCCAAAACATGTATTTTGAGTGTTTTTGATCATGTTACCTATAAAAACGCTTAAATACATGCAAAGAATCTTATGTTTGGGAAACGAAAGGACATTTCGAGAAACGTGTATTATGAGTGTTTTTAAGTTCTTTAAGTACCAAAAAGCTAAAACCCACAAATAACACTATTTATAGAGAAAAAAAAAAAAAATAAATAAATAGAAAAATAGGATTTTTTTTTATTCATCTTCATAGGTACCGAGATGCTAAAATTCTGCCAAAAATTCAGGGAAATTGTGTGAAAAAAGAACATTATGAAAAACAGTTAATTTTAGCTTTTTTTTCGGACTGTTATGTACCAAACCCTAAAGTGCATGCAAAGCCACCTATATGGGGAAATTAAACGACCTTACCAGAAACCTGTCTTTTGTGTTTTTTTTTTCAGCATGTTAGGCACCAAAACGATGAATAATATGGAAGTCACTAAATGTGGGAATCCATCACAAAATTACTGAAAAAGTATCTTTTCAGTGTTTTACGTAGATAAACGCTAAATCGGATGCAAACCAACGAATAAGGAGAAATAGAATAACATTACCAAAAAGGTATATTTTGAGTGTTTTTGAGCTTCTTACCTTCAAAAAACGCGAAAATGGATGGAAAGCACTCTATATTGGGATACAAAAGGACATTACGAGAGACGTGTATAATGAGTGTTTTATAGTTTCACAACAGCCACAAGACAAAAATCGCAAAACTCGGTGTATATGGAGAAGTTTCTTAGATACCAAAATGCTGAAACTCAAAAATAACACTCTTAATTAAGAATACAGAACAACCTTACCAAATGCATGTATTTTGAGTGCTTTTCACATTCTTAGTTACCAAAACTAAAAATTGCATGCAAAACTAACTTTATGTGGGAAAAAAAATGACATTACCAAAAAAGTGTCTTTTGAGTGTTTTTGAGCGTGATAGGCACTAAAGCTTTAAAAAGGAAGGCAATCATATTACATTGGAATAACACCAATTTATACCAAAAAACTTGCCTTAAAGTGTTTTTGAGCTCTTTATATAACAAACCGCTAAAACGCATGCAAAACAAACTTTATGGAGAAACAGAAAAACATTACCAAAAACATATATTTTGAGCGTTTTTTGATCATGTTATCTATAAAAACGTTTAAATACATGCAAAGAACATTATGTTTTTGGAAACAAAAGGACTTTACGAGAAACGTGTATTATGAGTGTTTTTTAAGTTCCTTCAGTACCAAAAAGCTAATACCCACAAATAACTTTCTTTATTTAGAAAATAAAAAAAAAATATAAAAAATAGGAAACTTTTTTTTTTATTGTTATTCATCTTCATAGTACCGAGATGCCGAAATTCTTGGAAAATTCAGGGCAATCGTATGAATATTATGAAAAAAGTTAATTTCAGCTTTTTTTTTTTCAAACTGTTATGTACCAAACCCTAAAGTGCATGCAAAGCCTCCTATATAAAGAAATTTAACGACCTTACCAGAAATCTGTGTTTTCGATAAATAATAAGGAACTCACCTCTATATGGGAATCCATATATATATATGGGAATCCAAAGTTACTGAAAACGTGTCTTCTCAGTGTTTTACGTAGAAAAACACTAAAACGGATGGAAAGCAACCAATATCAAGGAATAGAAAAACGTTACTTAAAAGGTATATTTTGAGTGTTTTTGAGCTTATTACCTACAAAAAACGCAAAAATTGATGCAAAGCACTCTATATTGGTAAACAAAAGGACATTGCAAGAAAAGTGCATAATGATTGTTTTATAGTTCAAAAGAACCACAAGGCAAAAAACGCAAAATCTCGTGTATATGGAGAGGTTTCCTAGATACAAAAATGCTAAAACTCATGTATAACACTCCTAATTGAGAAACAGAACAACCTTAATAAATGCGTGTATTTTGAGTGCTTTTCACATTCTTAGTTACCAAAACCCCAAATTGCATGGGAAAATAGATTTGTGGGAAAAAAAAAAGACTTTACCAGAAAAATGTCTTTTAAGTGTTTTTGAGCGTGATAGGCAATAAAGCACTAAAAAGGAGGGCAATCACATTACATTGGAGGAAAACGAATTTTTACCAAGAACTTACATGTAAGTGTTTTTGAGCTCCTTATATACCAAAACATTAAAACGCCTGGAAAACACTCTTTATGGTGAAACAGAATAATATTACCAAAAACATATATTTTGAGTGTATTTCATTATGTTACCAATGAAAACGTTTAAATACATGCAAAGAACACTATTTTTGGGAAACGAAAGGAGATTACGAGAAACGTGTATTATGAGTGTTTATAACTTCATTAATTACCAAAAAGCTTTAAGCCACAAATAACACTCTTTATTGAGAAACAATAAATAAATAAAAAAAAATACATTTTTTTTCTTTCTTATTGATCTTCACTGGTACCGAGATACCAAAAATTCGGGCAAAATTCAGGAAATTATGTAAAATAAGAACATTATCAAAAAACATAAATTTAGATTTTTTTTCGGACTATTATGTACCAAACCCCTAAAGTGCATGCAAAGCCACCTATATGGGGAAATTAAACGTTTTTGCCAGAAAACGGACTTATGAGTGTTTTACAGCATCTTAGGAACCAACACGATAAATAATATGTAAGTCAATCTATATGGGAATCCAAAAGAATATTACTAAAAACGTGTCTTTTCGGTGTTTTACGAAGAAAAACGCTAAAACGGATGCAAACCAACCAATATGAAGAAATATAATAACATTACCAAAAAGGTATATTTTGAGTGTTTTTGAAATTGTTACCTACAAAAAACGCGAAAATAGATGGAAAGCTCTCTATATAGGGAAGCAAAAGGACATTACGAGAAACGTGTATAATGTGTGTTTTATAATTTCACAAGAACTACAAGGCAAAAAACTTAAAAACTCGTGTATATAGAGGTTTCTTATATTCCAAAATGCTGAAACTCTGGAACAACACTTTCAATTGAGAAACAGAACAATCTTACTAAATGCGTGTATTTTAAGTGCTTTTCACATCCTTAGTTACCAAAACCCCAAATTGCATGCGAAACCAGCTTTATGTGGGAAAAAATGACATTACCAGAAAAATGTCTTTTTATTGTTTTTGAGCGTTTTAGGCAATAAAGCACTAAAAAGCAGGGCAATCACATTACATTGAAATAAAACCAATTTTTAACAAGAACTTGCCTTTAAGTGTATTTAAGCTCCTTATATACCAAAACACTAAAATGCATGCAAAATACACTTGATGGTGAAACAGAATAACATTACCAAAAACATGTATTTTGAGTGTTTTTGATTATGTTACCAATAAAAACGCTTAAATACATGCAAAGAACCCTATTTTTGGGAAACAAAAGGGCATTACGAGAAACGTGTATTATGAGTGTTTTTATGAGTGTTCATTAAGTACGAAAAAGCTAAAAGCCACAAATTACACTCTTTATTGAGAAAAAAATAAATAAATAAATAGAAAAATACGATATTTTTTTTTCATTCTTATTCATCTTCACAGGTAAGGAGGTGCCAAAATTCGGGCAAAGTTCAGGAAATTATATAAAAAAAGAACATTATCAAAAAAGTTACATTTAGCTTTTTTTTTTTGGACTGTTATGTATCAAACCCCTAAATTGCATGCAAAGCCACCTATATGGGGAAATTAAACGTCTTTGAGAGAAATCTGTCTTATGAGGGTTTTTCAGCATGTTAGGAACCAACACGATAAAACCCAAGGAAGTCAGTCTATATGGGAATCCAAAACAAAATTACTGAAAACGTGTCTTTTTGGTGTTTTACGTAGAAAACGCTAAGACGGATGGAAACCAAACAAAATAAAGAAATAGAATAACATTACCAAAAATGTATATTTTGAGTGTTTTTGAAATTGTTACCTACAAAAAACGCGAAAATGGATGGAAAGCACTCTATATTGGGAGGCAAAAGGCACCAAAAAGCGTGTTAGGCACCAAAACGATAAATAATATGAAAGTCACTCTATATGGAAATCCAAAACAAAATTACTGGAAACGTGTCTTTTAAAAGATATACGTAGAAAAACGCTAAAACGGATGCAAACCAACCAATATGAAGAAATACAATAACATTACCAAAAAATATATTTTGTGTTTTCTTGAGCTTTTTACATAAAAAAAAACGCGAAAATATATGCAAAGCACTCTATATAAGGAAAAAAAAAAGGACATAACGAGAAACGTGTATAATGAGTGTTTTGTAGTTTCACCAGATTCACAAGACAAACAACGCAAAAACTCGACTATATGGAGAAGTTTCTAAAATACCAAAATACTGAAACTCATGAATAACACTCGTAATCAAGAAACAGAACAACCTTACTAAATGCGTGTATTTTAAGGGTTTTTTTTTACATTCTTAGTTACCAAAACCCCAAATTCCATGCGAAACTAGCTTTATGTGGGAAAAAAATGACATTAGCAGGAAAGTGTCTTTGAGTGTTTTTAAGCGTGTTAGGCAATAAAACACTAAAAAGCAGGGCAATCACATCACGTGGGAATAAAACCAACTTTTACGAAGAACTTGCCTTTTAGTGTTTTTGACACGCATTTAGTAAAGTTGCTCTGTTTCTCAATTAAGAGTGTTATTCATGAGTTTCAGCATATACACGAGTTTTTGCGTTTTTTGCCTTGTGGTTTTTTTGAACCATAAAACATTTATTATACACTTTTTTCGCAATGTCCCTTTGTTTCCCAATATGTATATGCTTTGTATCCATTTTCCCGTTTTTTTGTAGGTAACAAGCTCAAAAACACTCAAAATATACATTTTTGGTAATGTTTTTGTGCTTGATATTGGTTGGGTTGTATCAGTTTTAGCGTGTTTCTACGTAAAACACTGAAAAAGACACGTTTTCCCTAATTTTCTTTTGGATTCCCACATAGAGTGAGTTCCTTATTATTTATCGTTTTGGTTCCTAACATGCTGAAAAACACTCAAAAGACAGATTTCTGGTAAGGTCTTTAATTTCCTCATATGGGACGCTTTGTATGTCTTTTCAGTTTTTGGACGGAATAAACCATTAAAAGCCAGAGCAATCACATTACATGGGAATACAACCAAATTTTACCAAAAAACTTTCCTATAAGTGTTTTTGAGCTCCTTACGTACCAAAACGCTAAAACTCATGCAAAATACATTTTATGGAGAAACAGAATTACATTACCAAATACATGTATTTTGAGTGTTTTTGATCATGTTATCTATAAAAACGCTTAAATACATGCAAAGAACCTTATGTTTAGGAAAAGAAAGAACCACGAGAAACGTGTATTATGGGTGATTTTTAAGTTCCTTCAGTACCAAAAAGCTAAAACTAAAAAATAACACTCTTTAGAAAAAAAAATATATAATGAATAAAAAAATAATAAAATGTAATTTTTTTTTTGTTATTCATCTTCATAGGTACCGAGATGCCAAAATTCTGCCAAAATTCAGGGAATTTATGTGGAAAAAAGAACATTATCATATAAGTTAATTATAGCTTTTTTTTTCGGATTGTTATGTACCAAACCCTAAACAGCATGCAAAGCCACCTATATAGGGAAGTTAAACGACTTTACCAGAAACCTCTTTTCATTGTTTTTCAGCATGTTAAGCACCAAAACGATAAATCATTTGGAAGTCAGTCAATATATGAATCCAAAAGAAAATTACTGAAAACGTGTCTTTTCAGTGTTTTACGTAGAAAATCGCTAAAGCAGATACAAACCATCCTATATGAAGAAATAGAATATGTTATTCTAAATAGAATATGTTATTCTATTTCTTCATATAGGATGGTTTGTATCCGCTTTAGCGATTTTCTACGTAAAACACTGAAAAGACACGTTTTCAGTAATTTTCTTTTGGATTCATATATTGACTGACTTCCAAATGATTTATCGTTTTGGTGCCTAACATGCTGAAAAAAATATATATATTTTGAGTGTTTTTAAGCTTGTTACCTACAAAAAATGCAAAAATGAATGTAAAGCATTCTATATTACGAAACAAAAGGACATTACGAGAAACGTGTATAATAAGTGTTTTATAGTTTTAAAAGAACCACAAGGCAATAAACGCAAAAACTCGTATATATAGGGAAATTTCTTACATACCAAAATTAATCAATACATGAATAACACTTTTAATAGATAAACAGAACTACCTTACCAAATTGTGTATTTTCAGTGTTTTTCCCATCGTTAGTTACGAAAATGCCAAATTACATGCGAAACTAGCTTCATGTGGAAAAAAAAATGATATTACCAGAAAAGTGTCTTTTGAGTGTTTTTCAGCGTGATATGGAACAAATTACTAAAAATAAGAACGATCATATTACATGAGAACAAAACCAACTTTTACGAAGAATTTATTAACCCATTATATACCAAACCGCTAAAACGCATGGAAAACAAACTTTATAGAGAAACAGAATAACATATACCAAAAGCATGTATTTTTAGTGGTTTTGATCATGTTATCTTTAAAAACGCTTAAGTACAATCAAAGAACATTATGTTTGGGAAACAAAAGGAAATTACGAGAAGCGTGTATTATGAGTGTTTTTTTTAGTTCCTTAAGTACCAAAAAGCTAAAACACACAAATAACACAAACAAACAAAATAAATAAAAAAATAAAATATATATTTTTTTTTTGTTATTCATCTTCAAAGGTGCCAAACGCCAAAATTCCAGAAATATAATGCCAGAGATACCAAAATTCTGGGAAAATTCAGGGCAATTATGTGATAAAAGAATATTATCAAAAAAGTTAATTTCAGCTTTTTTTTTCGGACTGTTATATACCAAACCCTAAAGTGCATGCAAAATTAAATGACCTTACCAGAAATCTTTGTTTTTAGTGTTTTTTAGCATGTTGGGCACAAAAACGATAAATATTAAGGAACTCACTCTATATGGGAATCCAAAACAAAGTTACTGAAAACGTGTCTTCTCAGTGTTTTACGTAGAAACACGTTAAAACGGATGGAAACCAACCAATATCAAGAAATAGAAAAACGTTACCAACAAGGTATATTTTGAGTGTTTTTGAGCTTTTTACCTACAAAAAACGCGAAAATTGATGCAAAACACTCTATATTGGGAAAGAAAACGACATTGCAACAAAAGTGTATAATAAGTGTTTTATAGTTCAAAAAAAACACAAGGCAAAAAACGCAAAAACTCGTGTATATGGAAAAGCTTCCTAAATACTAAAATGCTGAAACTCATAAATAACACTCTTAATTAAGAAACAGAACAACCTTACTAAATGCGTGTCAAAAAAAATAAAAGGCAAGTTCTTCGTAAAAGTTGGTTTTATTCCCATGTAATGTGATTGCCCTGCTTTTTAGTGCTTTATTGCCTAACACGCTCAAAAACACTCAAAGACACTTTTCTGGTAATGTCATTTTTTTCCCACATAAACACTCAAAATACACACATTTGGTAAGGTAGTCCTATCTTTCAATTAAAAGTGTTATTCATGTATTCAGCATTTTGGTATGTAAGAAACTTCTCTATATACACGAGTTTTTGCGTTTTTTGCCTTGGTTCCTGTGAAATTATAAAACACTCATTATACAAGTTTCACGTAATGTTCTTTTGTTTCCCAATATAGAGTGCTTTCTATCCATTTTCGCCTTTTTTGTAGGTAACAAGCTGAAAATCTCTCAAAATATATCTTTTTGGTAATGTTATTCTATTTCTTCATATTGGTTGGTTTGCATCCGTTTTAGCGTTTTTCTTCGTAAATCACTGAAAAGACACGTTTTCAGTAATGTTGAAATTGCTGAAAAACACTCAAAAGACAGATTTCTGGTAAATTCGTGTAATTTCCCCATATAGGTGGCTTTGCATGCACTTCTGGGTTTGGTACATAATTCCGGAAAAAAGTTAAATTTTTTTTATAATGTTTTTTTTACATAATTTCGCTTAATTTTGCCTGAATTTTGAAATCTTTATACCTATGTAGATGAATAAAAAAAAATCTATTTTTTTTAGTTCTTTATTTTTTCTCTATTTGTGGGTTTTAGTTTTTTGGTACTTAAGGAACTTAATAATAATCATAATACACGATTTTCGTAATGTCCTTTCGTTTCACAGACATAGGGTTCTTTGCATGTATTTAAGCGTTTTTATAGGTAACATGATCAAAAACACAAAATACATGTTTTGGTAATGTTATTCTGTTTCTCCATAAAGGGTGTTTTGCATGCGTTTTAGCGTTTTGGTATGTAAGGAGTTAAAAACACTTAAAGGCAAGTTCTTCGTAAAAGTTGGTTTTATTCCTATTTAATGTGATTATTCTGCTTTTTAGTGCTTTGTTACATATCACGCTCAAAAACACTCAAAAGACACTTTTCAGATAATGTCATTTTTTTTCCCACATGAAGCTAGTTTCACATGTAATTTGGGATTTTCGTAACTAAGAATGTGAAAAACACTCAAAATACACACATTTGGTAAGGTAGTTCTGTTTCTCAATTAAAAGTGCTATTCATGAGTTTTAGCGTTTTGGTATATAAGAAACTTCTCTATATACACGAGTTTTTGCGTTTTTTGTCTTGTGGTTCTTGTGAAACTATAAAACAATCATTATACACGTTTCTCTAAATGTCCTTTTGCTTCCCAATATAGAGTGCTTTCCAAATATTTACGCGTTTTTTGTAGGTAAAAAGCTCAAAAACACTTTTTGGTAATGTTATTATATTTCTTCATATTTGTTGGTTTGCATCCGTTTAGCGTTTTTCTACGTAAAACACTGAAAAGACTTGTCTTTGTTTTGGATTCACATATTGACTGACTTCCATATTATTTATCGTTTTGGTGCCTAACATGCTGAAAAACACTGAAAAGACAGGTTTCTGGTAAAGTCGTTTAACTTCCTTATATAGGTGGCATGCACTTTAGAGTTTGGTACATAAAAATCCGAAAAAGAGCTATAATTAACTTTTTTTGATAATGTTCTTTTTTCCAGATAAATTCCCTGAATTTTGGCAGAATTTTGGAATCTTGGTACCAATGAAAATCAATATAAAAAAAAGCTATTTTTATTTTTTTATTTTTTCTATAAAGAGTGTTATTTGTGGGTTTTAACGTTTTGGTAATTAAGGAACTTAAAAACGGTCCTAATACACATTTCTCGTAATGTCCTTTCGTTTCCCAAACATAAAGTTCTTTGCATGTATTTAAGCGTTTTTGTAGGTAACATGATCAAAAACACTTAAAACACCTGTTTTTAGTAATGTTATTCTGCATCTCCATAAAGGAGTTTTTTGCATGCGTTTTAGCATTTTGGTTTGTAAGGAGGTCAAAAACACAAGGCAAGTTCTTGGTAAAAGTTGGTTTTATTCCCATGTAATGTGATTGCCCTGTTTTTTTTTTGTGATTTATTGTCTAACACGCTCAAAAACACTCAAAAGACAGTTTTAGTAATGTCATTTTTTTCCAACATAGTTTCGCGTGTTCTTTCGGGTTTTTCTAACTATGAATGTGAAAAACACTCAAAATACACGCATTTGGTAAGGTTGTTCTGTTTCTCATTTAATATTGTTATTCAAGAGTTTAAGCATTTTGGTATCAAAGAAACTTCTTTATATACACGAGTTTTTGCGTTTTTTGCCTTGTGGTTCTTTTGAACCACAAGTTCTTTTGCTCAAAAATAATAAAACACTCATTATACACGTTTCTCGTAATGTCCTTTTGTTTCCCAATAGCGAGTGCTTTGCATCCATTTTCGCGTTTTTTGTAGGTAACAAGGTCAAAAACACTCAAAATGTACCTTTTTGGTAATGTTATTTTATTTCTTCCTATTGGTTGGTTTGCATCCGTTTTAGCGTTTTTCTACGTAAAACACCGAAAAGACACGTTTTCAGTAATTTTGTTTTAGATTCCCATATAGAATGACTTGCATGTTATTTACCGTTATGGTGCCTAACAAGTTGAAAAACACTCATAACAAAGTTTTCTGGCAAAGACGTTTAATTTCTCCATATAGGTGGCTTTGCATGCACTTTAGGGTTTGGTACATAACAGTACGAAAAAAAAACAGCTAAATTTAATTTTTTTGATAATGTTCTTATTTCACATAATTTCCTGAATTTTGACCAAATTTTGGCATCTCGGTACCTGTGAAGATGAAAAAGAAAGAAAAAAATATCGTATTTTTTTATTTATTTATTTTTTTCTCAATAAAGAGTGTTATTTGTGGCTTTTAGCTTTTTGATAAATAATGATCTTAAAAACACTTGTAATACACGTTTCTCGCAATGTCCTTTAATTTCCTAAAAATCGGGTTCTTCGCATGTATTTAAGCGTTTTTATTGGTAACATGATCAAAAACACTCAAAATATATGTTTTTGGTAATGCTATTCTCTTTCTCCATAAAGTGTGTTTTGCATGCGTTTTAGCGTTTTGGTATATAAGGAGCTCAAAACACTTAAAGGCAAGTTCTTGGTAAAAATTGATTTTATTGCCATGTAAAGTGATTGCAATGCTTTTTAGTGCTTTATTGCCTATCAAGCTCAAAAACACTAAAGAGACACTTTTATGGTAATGTCATTTTTTTCCCACATAAAGCTGGTTTCGCATGCAATTTGGGATTTTGGTAACTAAGAATGTGAAAAGCACTAAAAAAACACGCATTTAGAAAAGTTGTTCTGTTTCTCAATTAAGAGTGTTATTCAGGAGTTTCAGCATTTTGGTATCTAGGAAACTTCTCCATATACACGAGTTTTTGCGTTTTTTGCCTAGTGGTTCTTTTAAACTATAAAACATTCATTATACACTTTTCTCGCAATGTCCCTTTGTTTTCCAATATAGAGTGCTTTGTATCAATTTTCGCGTTTTTTTTTTTTTTAGGTAACAACATCGAAAACACTTAAAATATACCTTTTTGGTAATGTTTTTCTACTTCTTGATATTTGTTAGTTTCCATCTGTTTTAGCGTTTTTCTACGTAAAACACTGAGAAGACACGTTTCCAGTAATTTTGTTTTGGTTTGCCATATAGAGTGAGTTCCATATTATTTATCGTTTTGGTGCCTAACATGCTGAAAAACACTCAAAACACAGATTTCTGGTAAGGTCGTTTAATTTCTTCATTTGGGAGGCTTTGAGTGCACTTTAGTATTTGGTACATAACAGTCCGAAAAAAAGCTAATATCAACTATTTTTTTATATAATATTGTCTTATCATACAATTGCCCTAATTTTTCCCGGAATATTTGCATCTCGGTACCTAAGAAGGTGAATAACAAAAAAAGAAAAGAAAAACTTTCATTTATTTATTTTATTTTATTTATTTATTTTTTTTTTTGTTATTTGTGGGTTTTAGCTTTTTGGTAGTTAAGGAACTTAAAAACACTCATAATACACATTTCTCGTAATGTCCTTACGTTTCTCAAACATAAGGTTCTTTGCATGTATTTAAGCGTTTTTATAGATAACATTATCAAAAACACTCAAAATACATCTTTTTGGTAATGTTATTCTGGTTCTCCATAAAGTTAGTTTTGCATGCGTTTTAGCGGTTTAGTATATAAGGAGCTAAAAAACAGTTAAAGGCAAATTCTTGATAAAAATTGGTTTTATTGAAATATAATGTGATTGCCCCGCTTTTTAGTGCTTCATTGCCTATCAGGCTCAAAAACACTCAAAAGACATTTTTCTCGTAATGTCATTTTTTTCTCACATAAAGCTGGTTTCGCATGCAATTTGGGGTTTTGGTAACTAAGAATGTGACAAGCTCTCAAAATACACGCATTTAGTAAGGTTGTTCTGTTTCTCAATTAGGAATGTTATTCATGAGTTTAAGCATTTTGGTATCTAAGAAACTTCTCCATATCCGCAAGTTTTTGCGTTTTTTGCCTTTTGGTTCTTTTGAACTATAAAACACTCATTATATACTTTTCTTGCAATGTCCATTCATTTCCTAATATAGAGTGCTTTGCATCAATTGTTTGCGTTTTTTTGTAGGTAATAAGCTCAAAAACACTCAAAACATACCTTTTTAGTAATGTTTTTTTTATTTTTTTTATATTGGTTAGTTTGCATCCGTTTTAGCGTTTTTCTACGTAAAACACTGAGAAGACACGTTTTCAGTAGGTTTTTTTCCCATATAAAAGTGATTCCCATATAAAGTGAGTTATTTATTTATCGTTTTGGTGCCTAAAATTCTGAAAAACACTCAAAAGACAGATTTTTTTTAAGGTCGTTTAATTTCCTCATATAGGAGGCTTTGGATGCACTTTAGGGTTTGGTACATAACAGTTCGAAAAAAAAAAAGTTGAAATTAAATTTTTTGATAATATTCTTTTATCACATAATTGCCCTGAATTTTCCCAGAATTTTGGCATCTCAGTACCTATGAATATGAATTACAAAAAAATAAAAAAATCCTATTTATTTTTTTATTTTTTTTATTTTTTTTAAATTTTCTAAATAAAGAGTGTTTTTTGTGGGTTTTTGCTTTTTGGTACTTAGGGAACTTAAAAAAAAACACTCATAATACACGTTACTTGTAATGTCCTTTTGCTTCCCAAACATAATGTTCTTTGCATGTACTTTAGCGTTTTTATAGGTAACATGATAAAAAAACACTGAAAATGCATGTTTTTGGTAATGTTATTCTGTTTCTCCATAAAGTTTGTTTTGCATGCGTTTTAGCGGTTTGGTATATAAGGGGTTAAAAAACACTTAAAGGCAAATTCTTCGTAAAAGTTGGGATTATTCCCATGTAATGTGATCGTTCTGCTTTTTAGTGATTTGTTGCATATCACGCTGAAAAACACTCAAAAGACACTTCTCTGGTAATAACATTTTTTTTTCCCAAATGATGGTAGTTTTCGCTTTATATCGATTTTTTGCATTTTTTGTAGGTAACAAGCTCAAAAACATTCAAAATATATCTTTTTGGTAATGTTATTCTATTTCTTCATATAGGATGGTTTATATCCGCTTTAGCGTTTTTCTAAGTAAAACACTGAAAAGACACGTTTTCAGTAATTTTCTTTTGGTTTCACATATTGACTGACTTCCATATTATTTATCGTTTTGGTGCCTAACATGCTGAAAAACACTGAAAAGACAGGTTTCTGGTAAAGTCCTTTAACTTCCTTATATAGGTGGCTTTGCATGCATTTGGTACATAATAATCCGAAAAAAAAGCTATAATTAACTTCTATGATAATATTCTTTTTTCCACATAAATTCCGTGAATTTTGGCAGAATTTTAGCATCTCGGTACCTATGAAGATGAATAACCCCCCCAAAAAATCCCATTTTTTTCTTATCTATTTATTTTTCTAAAGAGTGTTATTTGTGGGTTTTAGCTTTTTGGTACTGAAGGAAATTAAAAATCACTCATAATACACGTTTCTCGTAATGTTCTTTCGTTTCCCAAAAATAAGGTTCTTTAAATGTACTTAAGCGTTTTTATACATAACATGATCAAAAACACTCAAAATACATGTATTTTGTAATGTTATTCTGTTTCTCCATAAAATGTATTTTGCATGCGTTTTAGCGTTTTGGTACATAAGGAGCTCAAAAACACCTAAAGGTAAGTTCTTGGTAAAATTTGGTTTTATTCCCATGTAATGTGATTGCCAATTCATTTAGGGCTTTATTGCGTAACACGCTCACAAACACTTAAAAGACATGCAAAGCCTCCCATATGAGGAAATTAAAGACCTAACAAGAAATATGTCTTTTCAGTGTTCTTCAGCATATTAGGCACCAAAACGATAAATAATAAGGAACTCACTCTATGTGGGAATCCAAAAGAAAATTACTGAAAACGTGTCTTCTCAGTGTTTTACGTAGAAAAACGCTAAAACTGATACAAACCAACCAATATCAAGGAGCAGAATAACATTACCCAAAATGTATATTTTGAGTGTTTTTGTGCTTGTTTCCTACAAAAAAAATCGCGAAAATTGATACAAAGCACTCTATATTGGGAAACAAAGGGACATTGCGAGAAAAGTGTATAATGAATGTTTTATAGTTCAAAAAAAACACAAGGCAAAAAACGCAAAAATTCGTGTATATGCTGAAACTCTTGAATAACACTCTTAATTGAGAAACAGAGCAACCTTACTAAATGCGTGTCAAAAACACTAAAAGGCAAGTTCTTCGTAAAAGTTGGTTTTATTTTCATGTAATGTGATTGCCCTGCTTTTTAGTGCTTTATTGTCTAACACGCTCAAAAACACTCAAAGACACTTTTCTGGTAATGTCATTTTTTTCCCACATAAAGCTAGTTTCGCATGGAATTTGGGGTTTTGGTAACTAAGAATGTAAAATAACACTCAAAATACACGCATTTAGTAAGGTTGTTCTGTTTCTTGATTAAGAGTGTTATTCATGAGTTTCAGTATTTTGGTATCTTAGAAACTTCTCCATATAGTCGAGTTTTTGCGTTTTTTGCCTTGTGATTCTGGTGAAACTATAAAACACTCATTATACACGTTTCTCGTTATGTCCTTTTTTTTTTTTTTACTTATATAGAGTGCTTTGCATATATTTTCGCATTTTTTTTTATGTAACAAGCTCAAGAACACACAAAATATATGTTTTGGTAATGTTATTCTATTTCTTCATATTGGTTGGTTTACATCTGTTTTAGCGTTTTTCTACGTAAATCTTTTAAAAGGCACGTTTCCAGTAATATTGCTTTGGATTTCCATATAGAGTGACTCATATTATTTATCGTTTTGGTGCCTAAAATGTTTTTTGGTGCCTTTTGCCTCCCAATATAGAGTGCTTTCCATCCATTTTCGCGTTTTTTATAGGTAACAATATCAAAAACACTTAAAATATACCTTTTTGGTAATGTTATTCTATTTCTTAATTTTGGTTGGTTTGCATCCGTTTTAGCGTTTTCTACGTAAAACACCGAAAAGACGCGTTTTCAGTAATTTATTTTTGAATTCCCATATAGATTGACTTCCTTGTGTTTTATCGTGTTGGTTCCTAACATGCTGTAAAACCCTCATAAGTAAGTTTTCTGGCAAAGACGTTCAATTTCCCCATATAGGTGGATTTGCATGCAATTTAGGGGTTTGGTATATAACAGTCCAAAAAAAAAACTAAATGTAACTTTTTTGATAATGTTCTTTTTTTATATAATTTCCTGAACTTTGCCCGAATTTAGGCACCTCCTGACCTGTGAAGATAAATAAGAATGAAAAAAAAATATCGTATTTTTTTATTTATTTATTTATTTTTTCTCAATAAAGAGTGTAATTTGTAGCTTTTAGCTTTTTCGTACTTAATGAATTTAAAAACACTCATAATACACGTTTCTCTTAATGTCCTTTCCTTTCCCAAAAATAGGGTTCTTTGCATGTATTTAAGCGTTTTTATTGGTAACATGATCAAAAACACTCAAAATACATGTTTTTGGTAATGTTATTCTGTTTCACCCTAGAGTGTATTTTGCATGCATTTTAGTGTTTTGGTATATAAGGAGCTCAAATACATTTAAGGGCAAGTTCTTGATAAAAATTGGTTTTATTTCAATGTAATGTCATTGCCCTGCTTTTTAGTGCTTTATTGACTAACACGCTCAAAAACACTCAAAAGACATTTTTCTGGTAGACATTTTGTTCCCACATAAAGCTGGTTTCGCATGCAATTTGGGGTTTTGGTAACTAAGGATGTGAAAAGCACTCAAAATACACGCATTTAGTAAGATTGTTCTTTTTCTCAATTAAAAGTGTTGTTCCAGAGTTTCAGCATTTGGAATGTAAGAAACTTCTCCATATACACGACTTTTTCCGTTTTTTGCCTTGTAGTTCTTGTGAAACTATAAAACACTCATTATACACGTTTCTCGTAATGTCCTTTTGCTTCCCAATATAGAGAGCTTTCCATCTATTTTCGCGTTTTTTATAGGTAACAATTTCAAAAACACTCAAAAGATACCTTTTTGGTAATGTTATTCTATTCCTTCATATTGGTTGGTTTGCATCCGTTTTAGCATTTTTCTACGTAAAACACCGAAAAAACACGTTTTTAGTAATATTGTTTTGGATTCCCATATAGATTCACTTCCATGTTATTTATCGTGTTGGTTCCTAAGATGCTGAAAAACTCTCATAAGACCGTTTTCTGGCAAAGACGTTTAATTTCCCCATGCACTTTAAGGGTTTGGTACATAATAGTCCGAATAAAAAAACTAAACTTAAATTTTTTGATAATGTTCTTCACATAATTTCCTGAATTTTGCCCGAATTTTGGCATCTCGGTACCTGTGAAGATGAATAAGAAAGAAAAAAAATATCGTATTTTTTTTTATTTATTTATTGTTTCTCAATAAAGAGTGTTATTTGTGGCTTTTAGCTTTTTGGTAATTAATGAACTTAAAAACACTCATAATACACGTTTCTCGTAATCTCCTTTCGTTTCCTAAAAATAGAGTTCTTTGCATGTATTTTAGCGTTTTCATTGGTAACATGATCAAAAACACTCAAAATATATGATTTTGGTAATATTATTCTGTTTCACCATAAAGAGGGTTTTGCATGCGTTTTAGTGTTTTGGTATATAAGTAGCTCGAAAAACACTTAAAGGCAAGTTCTTGGTAAAAATTCGTTTACCTCCAATGTAATGTGATTGCCTTCCGTTTTAGTGCTTTATTGCCTATCACGCTCAAAAACACTCAAAAGACACTTTTCTGGTAAAGTCTTTTTTTTTTCCCACAAATCTATTTTTCGCACTCATACACGTTTCTATTTCTTCGTATTGGTTGGTTTGCATCCGTTTTAGCGTTTTTCTACGTAAAACACTGAGAAGGCATGTTTTCAGTAATTTTGTTTTGGATTCCCATATTGAGTTACTTCAATGGTATTTATCGTTTTGGTGCCTAACATGCTAAAAACACTCAAAACACAGGTTTCTTGTAAAGTCGTTTAATTTCCATATATAGGTGGCTTTCCATGCACTTTAGGGTTTGGTACATAACAGTCCGAAAAATAATCTAGAATTAACTTTTTTTATAATGTTCTTTTTTCCACATAATTTCCCTGAATTTTGCCAGAATTTTGGCATCTTGGTACCTATGAAGATGAATAACAAAAAAAAAAATTGCTATTTTTTATTTATTTATTTTTTTCTTTATAAAGAGTGTTATTTGTGGGTTTTAGCTTTTTGGTACTTAAGGAACTTAAAAACAGTCATAATACACGTTTCTCATAATGTCCTTTCGTTTCCGAAATATAGGGTTCTTTGCATGTATTTAAGCGTTTTTATAGGTAACTTGATCAAAAACACTCAAAAAAACATGGTTTTTGTAATGTTTTTCTGTTTCTCCATAAAGGGTGTTTTGCATGCGTTTTAGCGTTTCAATATGTAAGGAGCTAAAAACACTTAAAAGCAAGATTCCCACATAGAGTGAGTTCCTTATTATTTATCGTTTTGGTGTCTAACATGCTAAAAAACACCCAAAAGACAGATTTCTGGTAACGTCTTTAATTTCCTCATATGGGAGGCTTTGCATGTCTTTTCAGTGTTTTTAAGCGTGGTACGCAATAAAGCACTAAATGCCAGGGCAATCACATTACATGGGAATAAAACCAAATTTTACCAAGAACTTACCTTTAAGTGTTTTTGAGCCACTTACGTACCAAAACGCTAAAACGCATGCAAAATACATTTTATGGAGAAACAGAATAACATTACCAAATACATGTATTTTGAGTGTTTTTGATCATGTTATGTATAAAAACGCTTAAATACATGCAAGGAACCTTATTTTTGGGAAACGAAAGAACATTACGAGAAACGTGTATTATGAGTGATTTTTAAGTTCCTTAAGTACCAAAAAGCTAAAACCCAAAAATAACTTTTTATTTAAAAAAAAAAAAATTGTTATTCATCTTCATAGGTACCGAGATGCCAATATTCTGCCAAAATTCATGGAAATTTTGTAAAAAAAAAAAAATCATTATAAAAAAAATAATTTTAGCTTTTTTCCGGAGTTATGTACAAACTCTGAAGTGCATGCAAATCCACCTATATGGGGAAATTACACGACTTTACCAGAAACCTGTCTCGAGTGTTTTTCAGCAATTTTTTGAATTTTTGAACAATATTACTTAAAACGTGTGTTTTCAGTGATTTACGTAGAAAAACGCTAAAACGGATGCAAACCAACCAATATGAAGAAATAGAATAACATTACCAAAAAGATATATTTTGTTGTGTTTTTGAGCTTGTTACCTACAAAAAATGCAAAAATGGATGAAAAGCACTTTATATTGGCAAAGAAGAGGACATTACTTGGTAAAATTTGGTTTTATTTCCATGTAATGTGATTGCCTGCTTTATAGTGCTTTATTGCCTAACACGCTCAAAAACACTCAAAAGACACTCTTCTGGTAATGTCATTTTTTTTTTCCACATAAAGCTATTTTCGCATGCAATTTGCGGTTTTGGTAACTAAGAATGTGAAAAACACTCAAAATACACACATTTGATAAGCTCTCTATCTCAATTAAGAGTGTTATTCATGAGTTTCAGCGTTTTGGTACCTAAGAATCTTAAAAACAATCATAATGCACGTTTCTCGTAATGTCGCTCTTTTTCTTCATATTGGGTGCTTTGCATGCATTTTGGCATTTTTTTCACGTAATAGCTGAAAAACACTGAAAATACACGCTTTTGGTAATAAGAACATAAGAACATAAGAAATAAGTAAATCTGCAAGAAGAATATGCTATTATTGACTCCATTATTTTACATTCAACAGAAGTTAAGCTGACAGGTTAGACGTTAAAGTTTTATCTCCTTTCTTAAAGGTAGGTACTATATTCGCCTGCCTCCGAATTACCGATACCTCACATGACTAAAGTGATTTCCTAAGGACAGAAACTAACAGATTACTTATAACCTTTTTCCTTTCCTTAAATACTGTGGAATATATTTCATCTGGTCCTGGTGACTTGAACTTTTCAACTTATCTATCTCCTGTTCCACTATCTCTTTTAGTTATGGTAATATCTGTCAGCTTCTCATCCTCTTCTACTCTAAATATCTTCTCACTATTCGGCAAATCCTGCATGTTTTCCTGGGCAAAGACAATTAAAAGATACTCGCTCACAATTTTACTAATCTCTAATTTATTATATTATGGCCTTAAAACCACTTCCCCTGTCTTTAATCTCATATATACTTCTCCTTCGCCCAATGTAGTGTTTTAACCTCAGTCATCCATTTAGGATCATTCTTCTGCGATCTTTTTCTTCTGTAAGGGATGTTCCCTAACTTTCCTGAATGTAATTTATCAACGAAATATTTATTTCGCTTCTCCAGAAAGGGTGTTTTGCATGGGTTTTAGCGTTTCTGTAAATAAGAACCTATAAAACACGTTTTTAGTAATGTTGTTTTGTATTCCTTTATAGAGTGCTTTCCATGTTTTTTAGCGTTCTGGTGTCTAACACGTTGAAAAACACTCAAAAGGCACGTTGATGATAATGTCGTTTCGTTTCCCGATAAAGGGGGCTTCCAATGTATTTTGACTTTTGGTACTTAACAATATGAAAAAGAGTTTAAGTAAAAGTTTTCGGTAGAGTTGTTTTTCCATATAAAGTGTTAATCATGTGTTTTTGAGTCTTGGTACCTAAAAAGCTCAAAATCTCTCATAATACACTTTTCTCGTAATGTCCTTTGTTTTCTCCATGTGGGATGCTTTGCGTGTAATTTGGCATTTTTGTACTTAACAAGCACAAAAACAATCAAAATACAAGTTTTAGGTAATGTTATTCTGTTTCTCCATAAAGGTTGTTTTGCATGCGTTTCAGCGATTTCGCACGTAAGAAGGTCAAAAACACTAAAGATACTTTCTTGGTAATGTTATTTTATATTGCCAAATAGGGTGCTTTCAATGCTTTTTAGCATTTTGATTCCTAACACTCAAGTTTCCTGTATTATAGTTTTGCTTCTTCATATAGAGATCTGCATGCATTATGATGTTTTGCTACATAATATGAGAAACGCTCAAAATAAAGGTTTCAGGTAATGTTGTTCTTTTTCTCTATATAGGGTGCTATTCATGCGTTTTAGCGTTTTGGTACTTAGGAAGCTCAAAAACACTAATAAAACTTTTTTCTCCTAATGTCTTTCTATTTCCCCATATAGGATGCTTCGTATGTATTTTGACGTTTTGGTACATAACAAGGTAAAAAAAAAATAAAATAAATAAAAACACGTTTTTGGTGATGTTCTGTTTCTCTATTAAGAAATATAGGATATATTCAATTTTCATTCAAGCGGTTTAGTGTTTGGTACCTAAGAGACTCAAAACACTGACAATGCACGTTTCTCGTAATGTTCTATCGTTTCCCCATACAGGGTGCTTTACATGCATTTTTAATATGATGTACGTAAGAGACTCAAAAAGACTCAAAATACACGTTTTTGATAAGGTTTTTCTATTTGGTAAGGTTATTCGTGTTTGTTGCACGTGTTTTAGCGTTTTGGTACGTAAAAAGTTTAAAACACTTAAAAGACATGCTTATTATTTTGCATTTCTATATAAGGTGCTTTCTATACTATATAGCATTTATGTGAAAAACACATAAAAACACATTTCTTACATTATTGTTAAATTTTCTCGTATAGCGAGCAAGCATTATGGTGTTTTGCTACCTGACAATGTGAAAAACATTCAAATTACACGATTTTGGTAATTTGTTTCTCTTTCTCCATACAGTGTGCTACTAATTTATTTTAGTGTTTTGGTACCTAAGAAGCTAGAAAAAAAAAATTCATAATACACGTTTTTTGTTATGTCCTTTCATTTCCTCATATAGGGTCTTTTTGGTGCTTTGGTACCTAACAGGGTGTTTGCATGCATTTTGACATTTTAGTTCGTAAGAACCTAAAAAAAAACACTCCAAAGACACGTTTTAGTAATGTTGTTTTGTATTCTCCTATAGGGTGATTTCGTTGCTTCTTACTGATTTGGTGCCTAACACGCAGAAAAAAAATAACAAAAGACAAGTTTCTAGTGATTTCGTTTCGTTTCTTCATATAGGTTGCTTTACATGCATGTTGGCGTTTTGGTAATTATCAATGTAAAAAAATATACGTTTTTGGTAAGGTTGTTTTTTTTCTTCAGAGCACTATTGAAGCTTTTTACTGATTTGGTACTTAAGAAAGTAATAAAAAAAAATAACATAAACGTTTCTCGTAATGTCCTTTCATTTCCATATGCAGGGTGTTTTGTTTGATGATAGGCGATTTTGTACATAATACGCTCAAAAGAACAATCTTACAATCTTACAAAATCTTACAATCTTACAAAACACTCAAAATACTTGTTTTTGGTAATGTTATTCTGTTTCTTCATAAAGGATGTTTTCTATGTTTTTTTTTTATCGTTTTGGTACGTAGGACACTCAAAAGAAACGTTTTCTTAATGTTGTTTTGTATTCCCATATCAGGTGATTTGTATGCTTTTTAGCATTTTTGTGCCTAACACGCTGAAGAACACATTTTAGATACGTTTCTGAAATCTCGTTTCCTTTCCCCAAATAGGGGGCTTTACATGCATTATGGCGTTTTGATTCATAACAATGTGAAAACACTGAAAATTTACGTTTTTGGTAATGTTATTTCATATAGAGTGTTATTCATGCATTTTAGCGACTTCGTATCTAATAAGTAAAAAAAAAAAAAACACCAATAGTACACATTTTAATAACGTCTTTTCATTTTCCCATTTAAGATATTATATATGCATTTTGGCGTTTTTCTACTTAACTAACTCAGAAACACTCGAAATATTTGTTTTTGATATTATTTCTCCGTTTTTTTCTTTTTCATGCGATTTAGCGTTTCGGTACGTAAGAAAGTAAAAAATAATGAAAACACACGTTTATGGTAAAGTTGTTTTGTTTTCCTTTATAGGGTGCTTTCCATGCTTTTTAGCGTTTTGGTGCCTAGCACGCCAATAAACATTCCAAAGGCACTTTTCTGGAAATCGCGTTTCCTTTCCTCATATAGGGTACAAAAACATGTATTAATAGTGTTTTCGAAAACGCCAAAGTGCATGCAAAGTAAGCTATACGGGAGAAACAAAACGTGTCTTTTGAATGTTTTCAGCTGTTTACGTACCAAAACACTAAAATGCAGGGAAAAGAAACTTCATGGAGAAACAAAATATTATTGGCAAAAACGTGTATTTTGAATGTTTTTAAGCTTATTACGTACCAACACGCAAAAATTCATCCATTTCATTTTATTTCGGTGCTTTTCAACGTTAGCACCAAAACTCTAAAGAGCATGGAAGGCACTCTATATAGAAATCAAAACAACATTATCAAAATGGTGTCTTTTGAGTGTTTTTGAGCTTCTTACGTTCCAAAATGCTAAAACGATAAATAGCCTTTATCGGGAGACATTACCAAAAACGTATGATTTAAGCGTTTTCCAGCTTTTTAGAAACCAAAACGCCTTAATATATGTACTAATCACGTGTTTCAGTATTTTATTACCTAAGAAGCTCAAAAACACTTATAGTATACGTTTTTGGTAATGTTTTTGTTTTTCATATATGGTATTCTATGTAGATTGTCGTACCTAACATGAGGAAAACACCCATTTTTTTGGTTAATGCTTTTTTCTCCATATAGAGTGATATTCACGTGTTTTAGTGTTTTCGTACATAAGAAGTTAAAAAACACTCATAATAATATTTTTTCTTAATAACTTTTAGTTTGTCAATGTCCGTTAATTTGTGTGCATTTTGGCGTTTTCGTACCCAACAAGCTCAAAAAGACTCAAAACACACATTTTTGGTAATGTTCTATTTCACCATAAAGGATGTTTTGCACGCTTTTTAGAAATTTGGTACGTAAGAAACTCAAAAACATTCAAAAGACACGTTTTCGATATTATATATGTTTATATTTTTTTTGTTGGGGTTGGTTTCTATTATGCTCAAAACACTCAAATGACACGTTTCCGGTAATATAATTTCTTTACATCAAATAGTGTGCTGTCTGCATTTTGGCGTTTTGGTAGCTAATGATCGGGAAAACTCTCAAAAAACACGTTTATAGTAATGTCCTCTTTCTCCATAAAGGGTGTTTTTCATGCGTTTTAGAGTTTTAGTACGTAAGAAACTGAAAAACACTCAAAAGACAAGTTTTTGTTAATATTGATTGCTTTTCCTATACAGGTTGTCTTGCATTCACTTTGGTGTTTTTGTATCTAACAAGCTCAAAAACACTCAGCATACAAGTTTTTCGTAATGTTGGTCTGTTTCTTTATGTATGGTGTTCACTATGCTTTTAGGCGTTTTGGTATCTATCATGGAGAAAAAACTCATAAAGTACGCTTTTGGTAATGTTGTTTTGTTTCTGCAAATATAGTATTATTTACGTGTTTTAGACTTTGGTATCTATGAAGCTGAAAAAGACATAATACACCTTTATGTTAATATCGTTTCACTTACCTATATAGGGTAATTTGCATACATTTTGGCGTTTTGTTACCTAACAAGCTAAAAAAATTTCAGAACATACGTTTTTGCTAATATTGTTTCGGACATCTTTTATCGTTTTGTTACGTAAGAAGCTCAAAAACACTCGATTTTGTTAAGGTTATCTCGTTTTCCCATATAGGGTGTTTTCCTTGCTTTTTAAGCGTTTTGCTGCCTAATATGCTCAAAACACCTAAATGACAAGTTTCTGGTGATGTTTTGCTAATGGTTTTGTTAAAGTTTTTGTTAAAGTTTTTTGGTACATAAAACAAAATAAATAAATAAAAACACTCATAATACACGTTTCTGTTAATATCGTTTCGTTTCCTCAAATAGGGTCCTTTGCATGCAATATGGGGTTTATGGGGCAATATGGGTACCTAACAAGTTAAAAGACTGAGATAAGAACTATTTTGCTAAAATTTCCCATAAATGTTTCTTTGCTCACATTTTAGTGTTTTGTACTCTCAAAAACACTAAAAAGAAAGGTTTTTGACAATGTTTTTTTTTTTTCTCATATAGAGCTATTTCCATGCTTTTTAGCTTTTTGTTGCCTAATTTGCTGGAAAATTTCCAAATGGCACGTTGCAGGTACTATCTTTTAGTTACTCCAGACAAGGTATTCTACATGCATTCTGTCGTTTTGGTACCTAACTTAAAAACACTTAAAACACACGTTTTTTTTTTTAATGTTCTATTTCTCAGTAAAGTGCGTTTTCAATCCTTTTTAGAGTTTCGGTACGTACGAAACTGAAAAACACTCAAAAGATATGTTTTTGGTAATTTTTTTTTTCTTCTTCTGTAGGGTGCTTTGCATGTACTTTGGCGTTTTGATAACTCACAAACTCAAAAATATTCATGATACATGTTTGTGATCATGTCGTTCTGTTTCTTCATAAAGGATGCTTTATATGTATTTTGGCGTTTTGGTCCCTAACATGGGGAAAAGCACCCATAATACACGTTTTTCGTAATGATGTTCTGTTTCTTCATATAGAATTGTATTTACGTGTTTTAGCGTTTCGTTACAGAAAAAGCTGAAAAATAGCGTTAATATCTTTTCTTTTCTCCATATATGAAACTTTGCATGCATTTTGGCGATTACTTATCTAACAAACTCAAAAACACTCAAACACAAGTTTTTGTTTAGTTTAGTTATCGTTTTGTTACGTAAGAAGCTCAAAAGCACACAAAGTACACGATTTTGTTGAAGTTGTTTCATTTTCCTATATAGGGTATTTTCCATGTTTTTTTTTTTTTTAACGTTTTGGTGCCTAATACCCTAAAAAAAAAAAAAACACCTAAATGACAAGTTTTTGGAAATGTCGTTTCGTTACTTCATATAGGCGCTCTGCATGCATTTTGGCGTTTTACTACTTATTACGCTGATAACTCAAAATACACATTGTTGGTATTTTTTTTCTCCACAAACAGTGTTTTCCATGCGTTTTACCGTTTTAGTACGTAAGCTGAAAAACACTCAACACATTTTTTTCATATATATATATATATATATATATATATATATATATATATATATATATATATATATATATATATATATATATATATATATATATATATATATATATATATATATATATATATATATATATATATATATATATATATATATATATATATATATATATATATATTATGTTATTTGTGGATTTTAGCTTTTTGGTAGTTAAGGAACTTAAAAACACTCATAATACACATTTCTCGTAATATCCTTACGTTTCCCAAACATAAGTTTCTTTGCATGTATTTAAGCGTTTTTATAGATAACATTCTCAAAAACACTCAAAATACATGTTTTTGGTAATGTTATTTTATTTCTCCATAAAGTTTGTTTTCCATGCGTTTTAGCGGCTTGGTGTGTAAGGAGCTCAAAAACACATATTGGCAAGTTCTTGGTAAGAGTTGGTTTTATTCCCATGTAATGTGATTGCCCTGCTTTTTAGTACTTCATTGCCTAACACGCTCAAAAACAATTGAAAGACACTTCTGGTCATTTCATTTTTTCCCTCATAAAGCTAATTTTGCATGCTATTTTGGGTATTGCTAACTAGGAATATGAAAAACACTCAAACTACACGCATTTACTAAGGTTGTTCTGTTTCTCAATTAAGATTGTTATTCATGAGTTTTAGCATTTTGGTATCTAAGAAACTTCCTTATATACACGAGTTTTTGCGTTTTTCTATGTAAAACACTGAGAAGATACATTTTCAGTAATTTTGTTTTGGATTCCCATATAGAGTGAGTTCCTTATTATTTATCGTTTTAGTGCCTAACATGCTGAAAAACACTCAAAAGACAGATTTCTGGTAAGGTCGTTCAATTTCCTCATATAGGAGACTTTGCATGCACTTTAGGGTTTGGTACATAACAGTCCGAAAAAAAAGCTAAAATTAACTTTTTTGAAATATTCTTTTCTTCATATAACTTTCCTGAATTTTCCCAGAATTTTGGCATCTCGGTACCTATGAAGATGAAAAAAAAATCCTATTTTTTTTTTCTAAATAAAGAGTGTTATTTGTGGGTTTTAGCTTTTTGGTAATTAAGGAACTTAAAAAAACACTCATAATACACGTTTCTCGTAATGTCCTTTTGTTTCCCAAACGTAATGTTCTTTGCATGTATTTAAGCGTTTTTATAGATAACATGATAAAAAACACCCAAATTACATGTTTTTGGTAATGTTATTCTGTTTCTCCATAAAGTTTGTTTTGCATACATTTTAGCGGTTTGGTATATAAGGAGCTCAAAAACATTTAAAGGCAAGTTCTTGGTAAAAAATTGGTTTTATTCCAATGAAAAGTGATTGCCCTACTTTTTAGTGCTTTATTGCCTATCACGCTCAAAAACACTCAAAAGACATTTTTCTGGAAATGTCATGTTTTGACACATAAATCTGGTTTCGAAATAAAATTTGCGTTTTTGGTAACTAAGAATATGAAAAAACACTCAAAATACACGAATTTGGTAAGGTTGTTCTGTTTCTCATGTGTTATTCATGAGTTTCAGCATTTTGGTATCTAAGAAACTTCTCCATATACACGAGTTTTTGCGTTTTTTGCCTTGTTGTTCTTTTGAACTATAATACACTCATTGTACACTTTTCTTGCAATGTCCATTTGTTTACCAATATAGAGTGCATTGTATCAATTTTAGCGTTTTTTTTTTTGTAGGTAACAAGCTCAAAAACAATCAAAATATACCTTTTTGGTAATGTTTTTTTCTATTTCTTGATATTGGTTGGTTTGCATTTATTTTAGCGTTTTTCTACGTAAAACACTGGGAAGACACGTTTTCAGTAATTTCGTTTTGCATTCCCATATAAAGTGAGTTCCTTATTATTTATCATTTTGGTGCCTAACATGCTGAAAAACACTCAAAAGACAGATTTCTGGTAAGGTCGTTTAATTTCCTTATATAAGAGGCAGTTTAGGGTTTGGTACATAACAGTAAAAAAAAAAAGCTAAAATCAACTTTTTTGATAATATTCTCTTATATAATTGCCTTGAATTTTCCCAGAATTTTGGCATTTCGGTACCTATGAAGATGAATAAAAAAAAAATTCCTATTTTTTTATTTTTTTATTTATTTATTTTTCTAAATAAAGAGTGGATTTTAGGTTTTTGGTACTTAACAAACTTAAAAACACTCATAATATACGTTTCTCGTAATGTCCTTTTCTTTCCCAAACATAAGGTTCTTTGCATGTATTTAAGCGTTTGTATAGATAACACGATCAAAAACACACATAATACATGTTTTTGGTAATTTTATTCTGTTTCTCCATAAAGTTTGTTTTACATGCGTTTTAGCGGTTTAGTATATAAGGAGCTCAAAAACACTTAAAGGCATGATCTTGATAAAAATTGGTTTTATTCAAAGGTAATGTGATTGCCCTGCTTTTTAGTGCTTTATTGCCTATCAGGCTCAAAAACACTCAAAAGACATTATTCTTATAATGTCATTTTTTTCTCACATAAAGCTGGTTTCGCATGCAATTTGGGGTTTTGGTAACTAAGAATGTGAAAAGCTCTCAAAAGACACGCATTTAGTAAGGTTGTTCTGTTTCTCAATTAGGAATGTTATTCATGAGTTTCAGCATTTTGGTATCTAGGAAACTTCTCCATATCCACATGTTTTTGCGTTTTTTGCCTTTTGGTTCTTTTGAACTATAAAACACTCATTATACACTTTTCTTGCAATGTCCTTTTATTTCCTAATATAGAGTGCTTTGCATCAATTTTCATGTTATTTGTAGGTAACAAGCTCAGAAAAACTCAAAATATGCCTTTTTGGTAATGTTTTTCTATTTTGTTTTATATTGGTTGGTTTGCATCCGTTTTACCGTTTTTCTACGTAAAACACTGAGAAGACACGTTTTCAGTAATTTTGTTTTGAATTCCTATATAGAGTGAGTTCCTTATTTATTTATCGTTTTGGTGCCTAACATTCTGAAAAAAACACTCAAAACACAGATTTCTTTTAAGATCGTTTAATTTCCTCATATAGGACGCTTTGCATGCAATTTAGGGTTTGGTACATAACAGTCCGAAAAAAAAGCTAAAATTAACTTTTTTGATAATTTTCTTTTATCATATAATAGTCCTGAATTTTTCCTGAATTTTGGCATCTCGGTACATATGAAGATGAATAACAAAAAAAAAAATCCTATTTTTTTTATTTTCTTACTTTTTTTTTTCTAAATAAAGAGTCTTATTTGTGGGTTTTAGCTTTTTGGTACTTAAGGAACTTAAAAACACCTATAATACACATTTCTCGTAGTGTCCTTTCGTTTCGCAAACATAAGGTTCTTTGCATGTATTTGAGCGTTTTTATAGATAACATGATCAAAAACACTCAAAATATATGTTTTTGGTAATCTTATTTTGTTTCTCCATAAAAGGTGTTTTGCATGAGTTTTAGCGTATTGGTATGTAATGAGCTCAAAAACAATTAAAGGCAAGTTCTTGGTAAAAGTTGTTTTTATTCCCATGTAATGTGATTGCCCTGCTTTTTAGTGCTTTATTGCCTAACACGCTTAAAAACACTCAAAAGACACTTTTCTGGTAATATCATTTGTTTTCCCACATAAAGCTAGTTTTGCATGGAATTTGGGGTTTTGGTAACTAAGAATGTGAAAAAAAACTCAGAACACAGGCATTAATAAAGTTTTTCTATTTCTTAATTAAAAGTGTTATTCATGATTTTCAGCATTTTGATATGTAAGAAACTTTCCTAATACACACATTTGCTAAAGTATTTCTGTTTCAAATTTAAATTCATGAGTTTCAACTTTTTGGTATGTCAGAAACTTCTTTATGTACACGAGTTTTGAGTTTTTTACCTTGTGGTTCTTCTCAAAATATAAAACACTCATACACGTTTCTCTTAATGTCCTTTTCTTTGCCAATATAAAGTGCTTTCCATCCATTTTTACATTTTTTGTAGGTAACAAGCTCAAAAACACATCAAAATATATCTTTTTGGTAATGTTATTCTATTTCTTCATATTGGTTGGTTTACATCCGTTTTAGCGTTTTCTACGTAAATCACTGAAAAGACACGTTTTCAGTAATATTGTTGAAATTGCTGAAAAAAACACTCATAAGACAGGTTTCTGGTAAAGTCGAGTAATTTCTTCATATAGGTGGCTTTGCATGCACTTCAGGGTTTGGTACATAAAGCTAAAGCATAAAGCTAAAATTATTTTTTTATAATGATTTTTTTTACAAAATTTCCCTGAATTTTTCCAGAATTTTGGTATCTCGGTACCTATGAAGATGAATAACAAATTTTTTTTTTCTCTCTATAAAGTGTTATTTGTGACTTTTAGCTTTTTGGTACTTAAGGAACTTAAAAACATTCATAATAAACGATTTTCGTAATGTCCTTTTCTTATACAAACATAGGGTTCTTTACATGTATTTAAGCGTTTTTATAGGTAACATGATCAAAAACACTCAAAATACATATTTTTGGTAATGTTATTCTCTTTGTCCATAAAGGGTGTTTTACATGCGTTTTAGCGTTTTGGTATGTAAGGAGTTAAAAAACACTTAAGGGCAAGTTCTTCGTAAAAGTTGGTTTTATTCTCAAGTGATGTGATTGTTTTGCTTTTTAGTGCTTTGTTGTATATCACGCTCAAAAACACTCAAAAGACATTTTTCTGGTAATGTCATTTTTTTTTTTCCCATATAAAGGTAGTTTCGCATGTAATTTGGCAATTTCGTAACTAAGAATGTGAAAAATACTCAAAATACACAATTTGGTAAGGTAGTTCTGTTTCTCGATTAAAAGTGTTATTCATGCATTTCATCATTTTGGTATGTAAGAAACTTCTCTATATACACGAGTTTTTGCGTTTATTGCCTTGTGGTTCTTGTGAAATTATTAAACACTCATTTTTTCTCATTTCTCGTAATGTTCTTTTGTTTCCTAATATAGAGTGCTTTCCATCCATTTTTGCATTTTTTGTAGGTAACACGCTTAAAAACACTCAAAACATATATTTTTGGTAATGTTATTCTACTTCTTCATATTGGTTGGTTTGCATCCGTTTTAGCGTTTTTCTTTGTAAATCTCGGAAAAGACTCGTTTTCAGTAACCCTGTTGAAAATACTTCTGGTACAGGTTTATGGTAAAGTCGTGTAATTTTCCCATAGAGGTGGCTTTGCATGCACTTCAGGGTTTGTTACATAACTGCGGAAAAAAGCTACAATTATTATTTTTTTGTTATTTTTTTTTCTTTACGAAATTTCCCTGAATTTTGCCAGAATTCTAGCATCTCGGTACCTATGAAGATGAATAAAAAAAAAAAAAAGAAATTTAAATATTTATATATATATATATATATATATATATATATATATATATATATATATATATATATATATATATATATATATATATATATATATATATATATATATATATATATATATATATATATATATATATATATATATATATATATATATATATATATATATATATATATATATATATATATATATATATATATATATATATATATATATATATATATATATATATATATATATATATATATATATATATATATATATATATATATATATATATTTTTTTTTTTTTTTTTTTCTCTATAAAGAGTGTTGTTTGAGTGTATTAGCTTTTTGGTACTTAAGGAACCTAAAAACTCTCATAATACATAATTTTCGTAATATCCATTCATTTCACAAACATAGGGTTCTTTACATGTATTTAAGCGTTTTTATAGGTAACATCATCAAAAACACTTAAATTCATGTTTTTAGTAATGTTATTTTGTTTCTCCATAAAGGGTGTTTTGCATGCGTTTTATCGTTTTGTTATGTAAGGAGTTAAAAACACTTAAAGGCATGTTTTTGGTAAAAGTTGGTTTTATTCCCATGTAATGTGATTGTTCTGCTTTTTAGTGCTTTGTTGCATATCACGCTCTAAAACACTCAAAAGACACTTTTCTGGTAATGTCATTTTTTCCCACATAAAACTAGTTTCGCTTGTAATTTCGGATTTTCGTAACTAAGAATGTGAAAAACACTAAAAATACTCACATTTGGTAAGATACTTCTGTTTCTCAATTAAAAGTCTAATTCATGAGTTTCAGCATTTTGGAATGTAAGAAACTTCTTTATATACACGAGTTTTTGCGGTTTTTGCCTTGTGGTTCTTATGAAACTATAAAACACTCATTATACTCGTTTCTCGTAATGTCCATTTGCTTCCCAATATAGAGTGCTTTCCATGCATTTTCGCGTTTTTTGTAGGTAACAATTTCAAAAACTCAAACTATACCTTTTTGGTAATGTTATTCTATTTCTTCATTTTGGTTGGTTTGCATCCGTTTTAGCGTTTTCTACGTAAAACACCGAAAAGACACGTTTTCAGTAATTTTGTTTTGGATTCCCATATAGATTGACTTTCTTGGGTTTTATCGTGTTGGTTCCTAACATGCTGAAAAACACTCATAAGACAGTTTTTTGGCAAAGACGTTTAATTTCCCCATATAGGTGGCTTTGCATGCACTTTAAGGGTTTGGTACATAAGAGTCTGAAAAAAAACCTAAATTTAACTTTTTTGATAATGTTTCTTATTTCATATAATTTCCTGAACTTTGCCCGAATTTTGGCACCTCGTTACCTGTGAAGATGAATAAGAATGAAAAAAAAATATCGTATTTTTTTTATTTATTTATTTTTTTCTCAATAAAGAGTGTAATTTGTGGCTATTACCTTTTTCGTACTTAATGAACTTAAAAACACTCATAATACACGTTTCTCGTAATGTCCTTTCATTTCCCAAAAATAGCGTTTTTTGCATGTATTTAAGCGTTTTTATTGGTAACATGATCAAAAACACTCAAAATACATGTTTTTGGTAATGTTATTCTGTTTCACCATAAAGTGTATTTTCCATGCATTTTAGTGTTTTGGTATATAAGGAGCTCAAATACACTTAAAGGCAAGTTCTTGTTAAAAATTGGTTTTATTCCAATGTAATGTGATTGCCCTGCTTTTTAGTGCTTTATTGCCTAACACGCTCAAAAACACTCAAAAGACATTTTTCTGGTAATGTCATTTTTTTCCCACATAAAGCTGGTTTCGCATGCAATTTGGGGTTTTGGTAACTAAGAATGTGAAAAGCACTCAAAATACACGCATTTAGTAATATTGTTCCGTTTCTCAATTAAGAGTGTTGTTCCAGATTTTCAGCATTTTGGAATGTAAGAAACTTCTCTATATACAAGAGTTTTTGCGTTTTTTGCCTTGTAGTTCTTGTGAAACTATAAAACACTCATTATACACGTTTCTCGTAATGTCCTTTTGCTTCACAATATAGAGTGCTTTACATCCATTTTCGCGTTTTTTTAGGTAACAATTTCAAAAACACTCAAAATATACCTTTTTGATAATGTCATTTTATTTCCTCATATTGGTTGGTTTGCATCCGTTTTAGCGTTTTTCTACGTAAAACACCGAAAAGACACGTTTTTAGTAATTTTGTTTTGGATTCCCATATAGATTGACTTTCATGTTATTTATCGTGTTGGTTCCTAACATGCTGAAAAACACTCATAAGACCGTTTTCTGGCAAAGACGTTTAATTTCCCCATACAGGTGGCTTTGCATGCACTTTAGGGGTTTGGTACATAACAGTCCGAAAAAAAAAAAAAAACAAATATAACTTTTTTGATAATGATCTTATCTCACATAATTTCCTGAATTTTGCCCAAAATTTGGCATTTCGGTACCTCTGAATATGAATTCGAAAGAAAAAAAATATTGTATTTTTTTTTATTTATTGTTTCTCAATAAAAAATGTTATTTTGGGCTTTTACCTTTTTGGTAATTAATGAACTTAAAAACACTCATAATACACGTTTCTCGTAATCTCCTTTCATTTCCCAAAAATAGTGTTCTTTGCATGTATTTAAGCGTTTTTATTGGTAACATGATCAAAAACACTCAAAATACATGTTTTTGGTAATGTTATTCTGTTTAACCATAAAGAGTGTTTTGCATGCGTTTTAGTGTTTTGGTTTATAAGGAGCTCAAAAATACTTAAAGGCAAGTTCTTGGTAAAAATGCGTTTTCCTCCAATGTAATGTGATTGCCCTCTTTTTTAGTGCTTTATTGCCTATGACGCTCAAAAACACTCAAAAGACATTTTTCTGGTAAAGTCTTTTTTTTTCCCACAAATCTATTTTCGCATGCAATTTCCATTTTGGTAACTAAGAATATGAAAAGCACTCAAAATACACGCATTTGTTAAGGTTGTTCTGTTTCTCAATTAGGAGTGTTATACATGAGTTTTAGCATTTTTGTATCTAGGAAACCTCTCCATATACACGAGATTTTGCGTTTTTTGCCTTGTGGTTCTTTTGAACTATAAAACACTCATTATACACTTTTCTTGCAATGTCCTATTGTTTCTCAATATAGAGTGCTTTGCATCAATTTTCGTGTATTTTGTAGGTAAAAAGCTGAAAAACACTCAAAATATATCTTTTTAGTAACGTTTTTCAATTTCTTGATATTGGTTGCTTTGCATCCGTTTTATCGTTTTTCTACGTAAAACACTGAGAAGACACGTTTTCAGTAACTTTGTTTTGGATTTCCATATAGAGTGAGTTCCTTATTATTTATCGTTTTACTGGCTAACATGCTAAAAAAAACACTCAAAACACAGATTTCTGGTAAGGTCGTTTAATTTCCTATTATAGGAGGCTTTGCATGCACTTTAGGGTTTGGTACATAACAGACCGAAAAAAAAGCTGAAATTAATTTTTTTGATAATATTCTTTTATTGCCAGAATTTTGGCATCTCGGTACCTATGAATATGAATAAAAAAAAATAAATAAATATTCCTATTTTTTTATTTTTTTATTTTTTATTTTCTAAATAAAGAGTTTTATTTGTGGGTTTTAGCTTTTTGGTACTTAAGGAAATAAAAAGAAAACACTTATAATACAAGTTTCTCGTAATGTCCTTTTGTATCCCAAACATAATGTTCTTTATTTAAGCGTTTTTATAGATAACATGATCAAAAACATTCAAAATACAATTTTTTGGTAATGTTGTTCTGTTTCTCCATAAAGTTTGTTTTGCATGCGTTTTAGCGGTTTGGTATATAAGGAGCTCAGAAACACTTAAACGCAAGTTTTTGGTATAAATTGGTGTTATTCCAATGTAATATGATTGCCCTGCTTTTTAGTGCTTTATTGCCTATCACGCTCAGAAACTTTTCTGGTAATGTCATTTTTTTCTCACATAAAGGTTGTTTAGCATGCAATTTGGGGTTTTGGTAACTAAGAATGTGAAAAGCACTCAAGATACACACATTTATTAAGGTTGTTCTGTTTCTCAATTAAGAAGGTTATTCATGAGTTTCAGCATTTTGGTATCTAGGAACCTTCTCCATATACACGAGTTTTTGTGTTTTTAGCCTTTTGGTTCTTTTGAACTATAAAAAAAACTTATTATATACTTTTCTTGCAAAGTCCTTTTGTTTTCTGATATAGAGTGCTTTGCATCAATTTTCGCGTTTATTGTAGGTAACAAGCTGAAAAACATTCAAAATATACGTTTTTGGTAATGTTTTTCTATTTCTTGATATTGGTTGGTTTGCATCCGTTTTAGCGTTTTTTCTACGTAAAACACATAAAAAACATGTTTTCAGCAATTTTGTTTTGGATTCTCATATAGAGTGAGTTCCTTATTATTTATCGTTTTGGTGCCTAACATGCTGAAAAACACTCAAAAAACAGATTTCTGTTAAGATCGTTTAATTTCCTCATATAGGAGTCTTTGGATGCACTTTAGGGTTTGGTACATAACAGTCCGAAAAAAGCTAAAACTAACTTTTTTGATAATTTTCTTTTATCATATAATAGTCCTGAATTTTCCCAGAATTTTGGCATCTTGGTACATATGAAGATGAATAACAAAAAAAAAAAATCCTATTTTTTCATTTTCTTACTTTTTTTTTCTAAATAAAGTCTTATTTGTGGGTTTTAGTTTTTTGGTACTTAAGGAAATTAAAAACACCTATAATACACATTTCTCGTAGTGTCCTTTCGTTTCGCAAACATAAGGTTCTTTGCATGTATTTGAGCGTTTTTATAGATAACATGATCAAAAACACTCAAAATATATGTTTTTGGTAATCTTATTTTGTTTCTTCATAAAAGGTGTTTTGCATGCATTTTAGCGTTTTGGTATGTAATGAGCTCAAAAACACTTAAAGGCAAGTTTTTGGTAAAAGTTGTTTTTATTCCCATATAATGTGATTGCCTTGCTTTTTAGTGCATTATTGCCTAACACGCTCAAAAACACTCAAATGACACTTTTCTGGTAATATTATTTGTTTTCCCACATAAAGCTAGTTTTGCATGGAATTTGGGGTTTTGGTAACTAAGAATGTGAAAAAAAAAACACAAAACACAGGCATTTGGTAAGGTTGTTCTATTTCTTAATTAAAAGTGTTATTCATGATTTTCAGCATTTTGGTATGTAAGAAACTTTTCTAATACACACATTTGGTAAGGTATTTCTGTTTCAAAATTAAAAGTGTTATTCATGAGTTTCATCTTTTTGGTATGTCAGAAACTTCTTTATGTACACGAGTTTTTGAGTTTTTTACCTTGTGGTTCTTGTCAAACTATAAAACACTCATACACGTTTCTCGTAATGTCCTTTTCTTTGCCAATATAAAGTGCTTTCCATCCATTTTTGCATTTTTTGTAGGTAACAAGCTCAAAAACACATCAAAATATATCTTTTTGGTAATGTTATTCTATTTCTCCATATTGGTTGGTTTACATCCGTTTTAGCGTTTTTCTTCGTAAATCACTGAAAGACACGTTTTCAGTAATATTTTTGCAATTGCTGAAAAACACTCAAAAGACAGGTTTCTGGTAAATTCGTGTAATTTCCACATATAGGAAGATTTTCCTGCACTTTAGGGTTTGTACATAACTAAATCTAATATTATTTTTTTATGATGATTTTTTTTTTTTTATTTCCATGAATTTTGCCAGAATTTTGGCATCTCGGTACCTATGAAGATAAATAACAAAAAAAAAATTCTCTCTATAAAGAGTGTTATTTGTGGGTTTTAGCTTTTTGGTACTTAAGGAACTTAAAAACACTCATAATACAAGATTTTCGTAATGTCCTTTTGTTATACAAACATAGGGTTCTTTACATGTATTTAAGCGTTTTTATAGGTAACATGATCAAAAACACTCAAAATACATGTTTTTCGTAATGTTATTCTTTTTCTCCATAAAGGGTGTTTTGCATGCGTTTTAGCGATTTGGTATGTAAGGAGTTAAAAAACACTTAAAGGCAAGTTCTTCGTAAAAGTTGGTTTTATTCCCATGTAATGTGATTGTTGTGCTTTTTAGTGCTTTGTTGCATATCACGCTGAAAAACACTAAAAAGACACTTTTTTGGTAGTCATTTTTTTTCCCCATATGAAGGTAGTTTCGCATGTAATTTGGCATTTTCGTAACTACGAATGTGAAAAACACTCAAAATACACAATTTGGTAAGGTAGTTCTGTTTATCGATTAAAAGTGTTATTCATGCATTTCATCTTTTTTTCTATGTAAGAAATTTCTCTATATACACGAGTTTTTGCGTTTATTGCCTTGTGGTTCTTTTAAAACTATAAAACACTCATTATACACGTTTCTCGTAATGTCCTTTTGTTTCCTAATATAGAGTGCTTTACATCCATTTTTGCATTTTTTTGTAGGTAACAAGCTCAAAAACACTCAAATATATCTTTTTGGTAATGTTATTCTATTTCTTCATATAGGTTGGTTTGCATCCGCTTTAACGTTTTTCTACGTAAAACACTGAAAAGACACGTTTTCAGTAATTTTCTTTTGGATTCACATATTGACTGACTTCCATATTATTTATCGTTTTGGTGCCTAACATGCTGAAAAACACTTAAAAGACAGGGGTCTGGTAAAGTCGCTTAACTTCTTTATATAGGTGGCTTTGCAAGCACTTTAGGGTTTGGTACATAACAATCCGAAAAAAAAGCTATAATTAACTTTTTTGTTAATGTTCTTTTTTCCAAATAAATTCCCTGAATTTTGGCAGAATTTTGGCATCTCGGTACCTATAAAGATAAATAACAAAAAAAAAAAAATCCTATTTTTTTATTTTTTGTTGAATATATATTTTTTTCTAAATAAAGAGTGTTATTGTGGGTTTTAGCTTTTAGGTACTGAAGGAACTTAAAAAAACACTCATAATACACGTTTCTCGTAATGTCCTTTCGTTTCCCAAACATAAGGTTCTTTGCATGTATTTAAGTGTTTTTATAGATAACATGATCAAAAACACTCAAAATACATGGATTTGGTAATATTATTCTGTTTCTCCATCAAATGTATTTTGCAGGCGTTTTAGCGTTTTGGTATGTAAGGAGCTCAAAAAACACTTAATGGCAAGTTCTTGGTAAAATTTGGCTTTATTCCCATGTAATGTGATTGCCCTTCCTTTTAGTGCTTTATTGCGCAACACGTTCAAAAACACTCAAAAGACATGCAAGGCCTCGCATATGAGGAAATTAAAGACCTTACCAGAAATCTGTCTTTTGAGTGTTTTTCAGCATGTTAGGCATCAAAATGATAAATAATAAGGAACTCACTCTATGTGGGAATCCAAAAGAAAATTACTGAAAACGTGTCTTCTCAGTGTTTTACGTAGAAAAACGCTAAAAGTGATGCAAACCAACCAATATCAAGAAGCAGAAAAACTTTACCAAAAATGTATATTTTGAGTGTTTTTCTTTTTTTTATGTAGGAAGGATACTGGCCAAGGGCAACAAAAATGTAATAAAAAAAAATGCCCACTGAAATGCCAGTCCCATAAAAGGGTCAAAGCAGTGGTCAAAAATTGGTGGATAAGTGTCTTGAAACCTCCCTCTTGAAGGAATTCAAGTCATAGGAAGGTGGAAATACAGAAGAAGGCAGGGAGTTCCAGAGTTTACCAGAGAAAGGGATGAATGATTGAGAATACTGGTTAACTCTTGCGTTAGAGAGGTGGACAGAATAGGGGTGAGAGAAAGAAGAAAGTCTTGTGCAGCGAGGCCGCGGAAGGAGGGGAGGCATGCAGTTAGCAAGATCAGAAGAGCAGTTGGCATGAAAATAGCGGTAGAACACAGCTAGATATGCAACATTGCGGCGGTGAGAGAGGGGCTGAAGACAGTCAGTTAGAGGAGAGGAGTTGATGAGACGAAAAGCTTTTGATTCCACCCTGTCTAGAAGAGCAGTATGAGTGGAACCCCCCCCAGACATGTGAAGCATACTCCATACATGGACGGATAAGGCCCTTGTACAGAGTTAGCAGCTGGGGGGGTGAGAAAAACTGGCGGAGACGTTTCAGAACACCTAACTTCATAGAAGCTGTTTTAGCTAGAGATGAGATGTGAAGTTTCCAGTTCAGATTATAAGTAAAGGACAGACCGAGGATGTTCAGTGTAGAAGAGGGGGACAGTTGAGTGTCATTGAAGAAGAGGGGATAGTTGTCTGGAAGATTGTGTCGAGTTGATAGATGGAGGAAATGAGTTTTTGAGGCATTGAACAATACCAAGTTTGCTCTGCCCCAATCAGAAATTTTAGAAAGATCAGAAGTCAGGCGTTCTGTGGCTTCCCTGCGTGATATGTTTACCTCCTGAAGGGTTGGACGTCTATGAAAAGACGTGGAAAAGTGCAGGGTGGTATCATCAGCATAGGAGTGGATAGGACAAGAAGTTTGGTTTAGAAGATCATTAATGAATAATAAGAAGAGAGTGGGTGACAGGACAGAACCCTGAGGAACACCACTGTTAATAGATTTAGGAGAAGAACAGTGACCGTCTACCACAGCAGCAATAGAACGGTCAGAAAGGAAACTTGAGATGAAGTTACAGAGAGAAGGATAGAAACCGTAGGAGGGTAGTTTGGAAATCAAAGCTTTGTGCCAGACTCTATCAAAGGCTTTTGATATGTCCAAGGCAACAGCAAAAGTTTCACCAAAGTCTCTAAAAGAGGATGACCAAGACTCAGTAAGGAAAGCCAGAAGATCACCAGTAGAGCGGCCTTGACGGAACCCATACTGGCGATCAGATAGAAGGTTGTGAAGTGATAGATGTTTAAGAATCTTCCTGTTGAGGATAGATTCAAAAACTTTAGATAAGCAGGAAATTAAAGCAATAGGACGGTAGTTTGAGGGATTAGAGCGGTCACCCTTTTTAGGAACAGGTTGAATGTAGGCAAACTTCCAGCAAGAAGGAAAGGTAGATGTTGACAGACAGAGCTGAAAGAGTTTGACTAGGCAAGGTGCAGGCACGGAGGCACAGTTTCGGAGAACAATAGGAGGGACCCCATCAGGTCCATAAGCCTTCCGAGGGTTTAGACCAGCGAGGGCATGGAAAACATCATTACGAAGAATTTTAATACGTGGCATGAAGTAGTCAGAGGGTGGAGGAGAGGGAGGAACAAGCCCAGAATCGTCCAAGGTAGAGTTTTTAGCAAAGGTTTGAGCAAAGAGTTCAGCTTTAGAAATAGACGTGATAGCAGTGGTGCCATCTGGTTGAAGTAGAGGAGGGAAAGAAGAAGAAGCAAAGTTATTGGAGATATTTTTGGCTAGATGCCAGAAATCACGAGGGGAGTTAGATCTTGAAAGGTTTTGACATTTTCTGTTAATGAAGGAGTTTTTGGCTAGTTGGAGAACAGACTTGGCATGGTTCCGGGCAGAAATATAAAGTGCATGAGATTCTGGTGATGGAAGGCCTTTTGTGGGCCACCTCTCTATCATGTATAGCACGAGAACAAGCTGTGTTAAACCAAGGTTTAGAAGGTTTAGGACGAGAAAAAGAGTGAGGAATGTACGCCTCCATGCCAGACACTATCACCTCTGTTATGCGCTCAGCACACAAAGACGGGTCTCTGACACGGAAGCAGTAGTCATTCCAAGGAAAATCAGCAAAATACCTCCTCAGGTCCCCCCAACTAGCAGAGGCAAAACGCCAGAGGCACCTTCGCTTAGGGGGATCCTGAGGAGGGATTGGAGTGATAGGACAAGATAAAGATATGAGATTGTGATCGGAGGAGCCCAACGGAGAAGAAAGGGTGACAGCATAAGCAGAAGGATTAGAGGTCAGGAAAAGGTCAAGAATGTTGGGCGTATCTCCAAGACGGTCAGGAATACGAGTAGGGTGTTGCACCAATTGCTCTAGGTCATGGAGGATAGCAAAGTTGTAGGCTAGTTCACCAGGATGGTCAGTGAAGGGAGAGGAAAGCCAAAGCTAGTGGTGAACATTGAAGTCTCCAAGAATGGAGATATCTGCAAAAGGGAAGAGGGTCAGAATGTGCTCCACTTTGGAAGTTAAGTAGTCAAAGAATTTCTTATAGTCAGAGGAGTTAGGAGAGAGGTATACAGCACAGATAAATTTAGTATGAGAATGACTCTGTAGTCGTAGCCAGATGGTGGAAAACTCGGAAGATTCAAGAGCGTGGGCACGAGAGCAGGTTAAGTCATTGCGCACATAAACGCAGCATCCAGCTTTGGATCGAAAATGAGGATAGAGAAAGTAGGAGGGAACAGAAAAGGGGCTACTGTCAGTTGCCTCAGACACCTGAGTTTCAGTGAGGAAAAGAAGATGAGGTTTAGAAGAGGAGAGGTGGTGTTCTACAGATTGAAAATTAGATCTTAGAACGCGAATGTTGCAGAAGTTAATGAAGAAAAAGTTGAGGGGGGTGTCAAGACACTTAGGGTTTTTGAGCTTGTTACCTACAAAAAAACGCAAAAATTGATACAAAGCACTCTATATTGGGAAACAAAGGGACATTGCAAGAAAAGTGTATAATGAATGTTTTATAGTTAAAAAAAAAAAAACCACAAGGCAAAAAACGCAAAAACTCGTGTATATGGAGAATTTTCGTAGATACCAAAATGCTGAAACTCATGAATAACACTATTAATTGAGAAACAGAACAACCTTACTAAATGCGTGTCAAAAACACTAAAAGGCAAGTTCTTTTTTTTATCTAACAAGCTCAAAAACACACAAAATATACTTTTCTGGTAATGTTATTCTATTTTTTCATATTGGTTGGTTTGCATCCGTTTTAGCATTTTTGTACGTAAATCTTTTAAAAGACACGTTTTCAGTAATTTTGTTTTGGATTTCCATATAGAGTGACTTTCATATTATCTATCGTTTTGGTGCCTAACATGCGAAAAAACACTCTAAAAAGATAGGTTTCTTTTGTTGTAAAGTCGTTAAATTTCCCCAAATAGGTGACTTTGGATACACTTTATGGTTTGGTACATAACTCCGAAAAAAAGGTAAAAGTAACTTTTTCCACATAATTTTTCCACATAATTTCCCTGAATTTTGGCAGAATTTTGTCGTCTTGGTACCTATGAACATCAATAACAAAAAAATAAAAATGCTATTATTTTATTTTTATTTTTTTCTCTATAAAGAGTGTTATTTGTAGGTTTTAACGTTTTGGTACTTAAAGAACTTCAAAACATTCATAATACACATTTCTCGTAATGTCCTTTCCTTTCCCAAATATAGGGATCTTTGCATGTATTTAAGCGTTTTTATAGGTAATAGGATAAAAAACACTCAAAAACACTTGTTTTTGGTAATGTTATTCTGCTTCTGCATAAAGAAGTGTTTTGCATGCGTTTTAGCGATTTGGTATGTAAGGAGCTGAAAACACTTCAAGGCAAGTTCTTGGTAAAAGTTGGTTTTATTCCAATGTAATATGATTGCCTAGCTTTTTATTGCTTTATTGCCTAACACGCTCAAAAAACACTCAAAAGACACTTCTGGTAATGTCATTTTTTTCCCACATAAAGTTACTTTTTGCATGCTGTTTGGGGTTTTGCTAAGAAAAAACACTCAAAATACACGCATTTGGTAATGTTGTCCTGTTTCCCAATTAAGATTGTTATTCATGAGTTTCAGCATTTTGGTATCTAAGAAACTTCTTTATATACACGAATTTTTGCGTTTTTTGCGTTGTGGTTCTTGTGAACCACAAGTTCTTTTGCCCAAAAATAATAAGACACTCATTATACTCGTTTCTCGTTATGTCCTTTTCTCTCCCAATAAGGAGTGCTTTGCATCCATTTTCGCGTTTTTTGTAGGTAACAAGCTCAAAACACTTAAAATATACCTTTTTGATAATGTTATTCTATTTCTTCATATTGGTTGGTTTGCATCCGTTTTAGGGTTTTTCTACGTAAAACACCGAAAAGACACGTTTTCAGTAATTTTGTTTTCGATTCCCAAAGAATATTGCCAGATTTTTGGCAACTTAGTACCTATGAAGATGAATAACAAAAAAAAAAAAAAAAAATTATTTTATATTATTATTTTTTTATCTATAAAGAGTGTTATTTGTGGGTTTTAGCTTTTTTGGTACTTAAGGAACATAAAAACACTCATAATACACGTTTCTCTTAATGTCCTTTCGTTTCCCAAACCTAAGGTTCTTTGCATGTATTTAAGCGTTTTTATAAATAACATGATCAAAAACACTCAAAATACATGTTTTTGGTAATGTTACTCTGTTTCTCCATAAAGGGTGTTTTGCATGCGTTTTAGCGTTTTGGTATGTAAGGAGTTAAAAAAAACACTTAAAGGCAAGTTCTTTGTAAAAGTTGGTTTTATTCCCATGTAATGTGATTTTTCTGCTTTTTAGTGCTTTGTTGGATATCACGCTCAAAAACACTCAAAAGACACTTTTCTGGTAATATAATTTTTTTCCCACATAAAGATAGTTTCGCATGTAATTTGGGATTTTCGTAACTAAGAATGTGAAAAACACTCAAAAAACACAGATTTGGTAAAGTAGTTCTGTTTCTCAATTAAAAGTGTTATTCATGCATTTCAGCCTTTTGGTATGTAAGAAACTTCTCTATATACACGAGTTTTTTGCGTTTTTTGCCTTGTGGTTTGTGTGAAACTATAAAACACTCATTATACACTTTTTTCGTAATGTTCTTTTGTTTCCCAATTTTTGTAGGTAACAAGCTGAAAAACACTCAAAATATATCTTTTTGGTAATGATATTCTATTTCTTCATATTGTTTGGTTTGCATCCGTTTTAGCGTTTTTCTTCGTAAATCACTGAAGAGACACGTTTTCAGTAATATTGTTGAAATTGCTGAAAAAACACTCATAAGACAGGTTTCTGGTAAAGTTGAGTAAATTCTTCATATAGGTGGCTTTGCATGCACTTCAGGGTTTGGTACATAACTCCGGAAAAATGCTGAAATTATTTTTTTATAATGATCTTTTTTACAAAATACACGATTTTCGTAATGTCCTTTTCTTATACAAACATAGGGTTCTTTACATGAATTTAAGCGTTTTTATAGGTAACACGATCAAAAACACTCAAAATACATATTTTTGGTAATGTTATTCTGTTTGTCCATAAAGGGTGTTTTGCATGCAATTTAGCGTTTTGGTATGTTTAAGTGTAAAAACACTTAAAGGCATGTTCTTCGTAAAAGTTGGTTTTATTCCCAAGTGATGTGATTGTTCTGCTTTTTAGTGCTTTGTTGCATATCACGCTCAAAAACACTGAAAAGACATTTTTCTGGTAATGTCATTTTTTTTCCCATATAAAGGTAGTTTCGCATGTAATTTGCCAATTTCGTAACTAAGAATGTGAAAAACACTCAAAATACACAATTCAAAAAACTCTCAAAATATACCTTTTTGGTAATGTTATTCTATTTCTTCATTTTGGTTGTTTTCCATCCGTTTTAGCATTTTCTACGTAAAACACCGAAAAGACACGTTTTCAGTAATTTTGTTTTGGATTCCCATATAGATTGACTTTCTTGGGTTTTATCGTGTTGGTTCCTAACATGCTGAAAAACACTCATAAGACAGTTTTCTGGCAAACACGTTTAATTTCCCCATATAGGTGGCTTTGCATGCACTTAAGGGGTTTGGTACATAACAGTCCGAAAAAAAAGCTAAATTTAACTTTTTTGATAATGTTCTTATTACATATAATTTCCTGAACTTTGCCCGAGTTTTGGCACCTCGTTACCTGTGAAGATGAATAAGAATGAAAAAAAATATCGTATTTTTTTTACTTATCTATTTTTTCTCAATAAAGAGTGTAATTTGTGGCTATTAGCTTTTTCGTACTTAATGAACTTAAAAACACTCATAATACACGTTTCTCGTAATGTCCTTTCATTTCCCAAAAATAGGGTTCTTTGCATGTATTTAAGCGTTTTTATTGGTAACATGATCAAAAACACTCAAAATACATGTTTTTTAGTAATGTTATTGTTTCACCATAAAGTGTATTTTGCATGCATTTTAGTGTTTTGGTATACTCGTATAAGGAGCTCAAATACACTTAAAGGCAAGTTCTTGTTAAAAATTGGTTTTATTCCAATGTAATGTGATTGCCCTGCTTTTCAGTGCTTCTTTGCCTAACACACTCAAAAACACTCAAAAGACATTTTTCTGGTAATGTCATTTTTTTCCCACATAAAGCTGGTTTCGCATGTAATTTGGGGTTTTGGTAACTAATAATGTAAAAAAGCACTCAAAATACACACATTTAGTAAGATTGTTTTGCTTCTCAATTAAGAGTGTTGTTCATGAGTTTCAGCATTTTGGTATCTACGAAACTTCTTCATATACACTAGCTTTTGCATTTTTTGCCTTATGGTTCTTTTGAACTATAAAACTCTCATGATACACTTTTCATGCAATGTCCTTTTCTTTCCCATTATAGAGTGCTTTGCATCAATTTTCGTGTTTTTTATAGGTAAAAAGCTCAAAAACACTCAAAATATACCTTTTTGGTAATGTTTTTCTATTTCTTTATATTGGTTTGTTTGCATCCGTGTTAGCGTTTTTCTACGTAAAACACTGAGAAGACACGTTTCCAGTAATTTTGTTTTGAATTCCCATATAGAGTTAGATCCTTATTATTTATTGTTTTGGTGCCTAACATGCTGAACAACACTCAAAAGAGAGATTTCTGATAAGGTGGTTTAATTTCCTTATATAGGAGGGTTTCCATGCACTTTAGGGTTTGGTATATAAAAAAGCTAAAATTAACTTTTTTGGTAATATTCTTTTATCATATAATTGCCCTGAATTTTCCCAGAATATTGGCATTTTGGAACCTATGAAGATAAATTAAAAAATTTAAAAAATCCTATTTTTTTTATTATTTATTTACTTTTTTTTTTCTCAATAAAGAGTGTTATTTGTGGGATTTACCTTTTGGTACTTAAGGTTATTAAAAACACTCATAATACACGTTTCTCGTAATGTCCTTTCGTTTCCCAAACATAAGGTTCTTTGCATGTATTTAGGCGTTTTTATAGATAACGTGATTCAAAACACTCAAAATACAAGGTTTTGGTAATGTTATTCTGTTTCTCTATAAAGTGTGTTTTGCAAGCGTTTTGCAGTTTTGTATAAAAGGAGCTCAAAAACACTTAAAGGCAAGTGCTTGGTAAAAAATTGTTTTATTCCAATATAATATGATTGTCCTGCTTTTGAGTACTTTATTACCTATCACTTTGAAAAACATTCAAAACATACTTTTCTGGTAAAGTCATTTTTTTCCCCACAAAATTATTTTCGCATGTAATTTGGAGTTTTTGGTAACTAAGAGTGTGAAAAGCACTCAAAATACACGCATTTAGTAAGGTTGTTCTGTTTCTCAATTAAGAGTGTTATTCATGAGTTTCAGCATTTTGGTATCTAAGAAATCTCTCCATATACACGAGTTTTTGCGTTGTTTGCTTTGTGGTTCTTTTGAAGTATAAAACTCTCATTATACACTTTTCCTGCAATGTCCTTTTGTTTCCCAATATAGAGTACTTTGCATCAATTTTCGCGTTTTTCTAGGTAAAAAGCTCAAAAACACTCAAAATATACATTTTTGGTAACGTTTTTCTATTTCTTAATATTGGTTAGTTTGCATCCGTTTTAACGTTTTTCTACGTAAAACACTGAGAAGAAACGTTTTTAGTAACTTTCTGGTAAGGTCATTTAATTTCCTCATATTGGAGGCTTTACATGCACTTTAGGGTTTGGTACATAATAGTCCGAAAAAAAAGCTGAAATTAACTTTTTTGATAATATTCTTTTATCACATAATTGCCCTGAATTTTTCCAGAATTTTGGCATCTCGGTACCTATGAAGATGAAAAACAAAAAAAAAAAATCCTATTTATTTTATTTTATTTTTTTTATTTTCTAAATAAAGAGTGTTATTTGTGAGTTTTAGCTTCTTGGTACTTATGGAACTTATAAAAAACATTCATAATACACGTTTCTCGTAATGTCCTTTTGTTTCCCAAACATAATGTTCTTTGCATGTACTTAAGCGATTTTATAGATAACATGATCAAAAACACTCAAAATACATGTTTTTCGTAATGTTATTCTGTTTCTCCATAAAGTTTGTTTTTCATGCGTTTTAGCGGTTTGGTATATAAGGGGTTAAAAAACACTTAAAGGCAAATTCTTCGTACAAATTGGTGTTATTCTCATGTAATGTGATCGTTCTGCTTTTTAGTGCTTTGTTGCATATCACGCTCAAAAACACTCAAAAGATACTTTTCTTGTAATGTCATTTTTTTTCCCAAATGAAGCTAGTTTCGCATGTAATTTGGCATTTTTGTAACTAAGAATGTGAAAAACACTTAAAATACACAATTTGGTAAGGTAGTTCTGTTTAAGGTACTAAGGTAGTTCTGTTCTGTTTAAAAGTGTTATTCATGCATTTCATCATTTTGGTAAGTAAAAATTTCTCTATATGCACGAGTTTTTACGTTTATTGCCTTGTGGTTCTTTTAAAACTATAAAACACTTATTATACACGTTTCTCGTAATGTCCTTTTGTTTCCTAATGTAGAGTGCTTTCCATCCATTTTTGCATTTTTTGTAACAAGTTCAAAAACACTCAAAAAATATTTTTTTGGTAATGTTATTCTATTTCTTCATATAGGATGGTTTGTATCCGCTTTAGCGCTTTTCTACGTAAAACACTGAAAAGACACGTTTTAGTAATTTTGTTTTGGATTCACATATTGACTGATTTTCATATTATTTATCGTATTGGTGCCTAACATGCTGAAAAACATTAAAAAGACAGGTTTCTGGTAAAGTCGTTTAACTTCCCTATATAGGTGGCTTTGCAAGCACTTTAGGTTTTGGTACATAACAATCAGAAAAAAAAGCTATAATTAACTTTTTTTCACATAAATTCCCTGAATTTGGGCAGAATTTTGGCAATTCGGTACTATGAAGATGAAAAACAAAAAACAAAATTTCCATTTTTTTTTTTTTTTTTATTTATTTCTTTATTTTTTTCTAAAGAGTGTTATTTGTGGGTTTTAGCTTTTTTGGTACTGAAGGAACTTAAAAATCACTCATAATACACGTTTCTCGTAATGTTCTTTCGTTTCCCAAACATAAGGTTCTTTGCATATATTTAAGCGTTTTTAGATAACATGATCAAAAACACTCAAAATACATGTATTTCGTAATGTTATTCTTTTTCTCCATAAAATGTATTTTGCATGCGTTTTAGCGTTTTGGTATGTAAGGAGCTCAAAAACATTTAAAGGCCAGTTCTTGGTAAAATTTGGTTTTATTTCCATGTAATGTAATTGCGTAACACGCTCAAAAACACTGAAAAGACATGCAAAGTCTCCCATATGAGGAAATTAAAGACGTTACCAGAAATCTGTCTTTTGAGTGTTTTTCAGCATGTTAGGCACCAAAACGATAAATAATAAGGAACTCACTCTATGTGGGAATCCAAAAGAAAATGACTGAAAACGTGTCTTCTCAATGTTTTACGTAGAAAACATTGCGGGAAAAATGTAAAATGAATGTTTTATAATTTAAAAAATCCACAAGGCAAAAAACTCAAAAACTCCTGTAAATGCTGAAACTCATGAATAACACTCTTAATTGAGAAACAGAGCAACCTTACTAAATGCGTGTCAAAAACACTAAAAGGCATTTTCTTCGTAAAAGTTGTTTTTCTTCCCATGTAATGTGATTGCCGTGCTTTTTAGTGCTTTATTGCCTAACACACTCAAAAACACTCAAAGACACTTTTCTGGTAATGTCATTTTTTTCCCACATAAAACTAGTTTTGCATGGAATTTGGGATTTTGGTAACTAAGAATGTAAAAAAAACACTCAAAATACACGCATTTAGTAAGGTTGTTCTGTTTCTTGATTAAGAGTGTTATTCATGAGTTTCAGTATTTTGGTATCTAAGAAACTTCTCCATACAGTCGAATTTTTGCATTTTTTGCCTTGTGATTCTGGTGAACTATAAAACACTCATTTTACACGTTTCTCATTATGTCCTTTTTTTTTTTCCTTATATAGAGTGCTTTGCATCCATTTTCGAGTTTCTTTTTATGTAACAAGCTCAAAAACACACAAAATATACTTTTTTGGTAATGTTATTCTATTCCTTCATATTGGTTGGTTTGTCTCCGTTTTAGCGTTTTTCTACGTAAATCTTTTAAAAGACACGTTTCCAGTAATTTTGTTTTGGATTTCCATATAGAGTGAGTTTCATATTTTTTATCGTTTTGGTGCCTAACATGCTTTTTGGTGCGTTTTGCTTCCCAATATAGAGTGCTTTTTATCCATTTTCGCGTTTTTTGTGGGTAACAATTTCAAAAACACTCAAAATATACCTTTTTGTTAATGTTATTCTATTTCTTCATTTTGATTAGTTTGCATCCGTTTTAGCGTTTTGTACGTAAAACACCGAAAAGACACGTTTTCAGTAATTTTGTTTTGGATTCCCATATAGATTGACTTCCTTGGATTTTATGATGTTGGTTCCTAACATGCTGAAAAACACTCATAAGACAGTTTTCTGGCAAACACATTTAATTTCCCCATATAGGTGGCTTTGCATGCAATTTAGGGGTTTGGTACATAACAGTTCGAAAAAAAATGCTAAATTTAACTTTTTTGATAATGTTTTTATTTCACATAATTTTCTGAAATTTGCACGAATTTTGGCATTTCGGTACCTGTGAAGATGAATAAAAAAGAAAAAAATATTGTATTTTTTTTTTCATTTATTTATTGTTTCTCAATAAAGAGTGTTATTTGTGGCTTTTAGCTTTTTGGTAATTAATGAACTTAAAAACACTCATAATACTCGTTTCTCGTAATCTCCTTTCATTTCCCAAAAATAATATTCTTTGCATTTATTTAAGCGTTTTTATTGGTAACATGATCAAAAACACTCAAAATACATGTTTTTGGTAATGTTATTCTGTTTCACCATAAAGAGTGTTTTGCATGCGTTTTAGTGTTTTGGTATATAAGGAGCTCAAAAACACATAAATGCAAGTTCTTGGTAAAAATTCGTTTTCCTCCAATGTAATGTGATTGCCCTCCTTTTTAGTGTTTTTTTTTTCTATCACGCTCAAAAACACTCAAAAGACACTTTTCTGGTAAAGTGTTTTTTTTTTCCCACAAATCTATTTTCGCATGCAATTTTGGGTTTTGATAAGAATGTGAAAAGCAATCAAAATACATGCATTTATTAAGGTTGTTATGTTTCTCAATTAGGAATGTTATTCATGAGTTTTACCATTTTTGTATCTAGGAAACCTCTCCATATACACCAGATTCTGCGTTTTTTGCCTTGCGGTTCTTTTGAACTATAAAACAGTCATTATACACTTTTCTTGCAATGTCCTTTTCTTTCCCAATATAGAGTGCTTTGCATCAATTTTCGCGTTTTTTGTAGGTAACATGCTCAAAAACACTCAAAATATACCTTTTTAGTAACGTTTTTCTATTTCTTGATATTGGTTGCTTTGCATCCCTTTTAGAGTTTTTCTACGTAAAACACTGAGAAGACACGTTTTCAGTAGCTTTTTTTATGAATTCCCATATAGGGTGAGTTTTGGTTTTGGTGCCTAACATGCTAAAAAACACTCAAAACACATATTTCTTGTAAGGTCGTTTAATTTCCTCATATAGGAGTCTTTGCATGCACTTTAAGGTTTGGTACATAACAGTCCGATAAAAAAAAAAACGGAAATTAACTTTTTTGATAATACTCTTTTATCTTATGATTGCCCTGAATTTTCCCAGAATTTTGGCATCTCGGTACCTATGAATATGAATAAAAAAAAAAAAATCCTTTTTTTTTATATTTTTATTTTCTTTATTTTCTAAATATACAGTGTTATTGGTGGGTTCTAGCTTTTTGGTACTTAAGGAACTTAAAAAAAACACTCATAATACACGTTTCTTGTCATATCCTTTTGTTTCCCAAACATAATGTTCTTTGCATGTATTTAAGCGTTTTTATAGATAACAATATCAAAAACACTAAAAATACATGTTTTTGGTAATGTTGTTCTGTTTCTCCAAAACGTTTGTTTTTGTATGCGTTTTAGCGGTTTGGTATATAAGGACCTCAAAAACACTTAAAGGCATTGGTGTTATTCCAATGTAATATGATTGCCCTGCATTTTAGTGCTTTATTGCCTATCATGCTCAAAAACACTCAAAAGACACTCTTCTGTTAATGTCATTTTTTTCTCACATAAAGGTGGTTTTGCATGCAATTTGGGGTTTTGGTAACTAAGAATGTGAAAAGCACTCAAAATACACGCATTTAGTAAGGTTGTTCTGTTTCTCAATTAAGAGTGTTATTCATGAGTTTCAGCATTTTGGTATCTAGGAACCTTCTCCATATACAGGAGTTTTTGTGTTTTTAGCCTTTTGGTTCTTTTGAACTATAAAAACTCATTATACACATTTCTTGGAAAGTCCTTTTGTTTTTTAATATAGAGTGCTTTGCATCAATTTTCGCGTTTTTTGTAGGTAACAAGCTCAAAAACAGAAAAAATATACTTTTCTGGTAATGTTTTTCTATTTCTTGATATTGGTAGGTTTGCATCCGTTTTAGCGTTTTTCTACGTAAAAGAAAGAAAAAACACGTTATCAGTAATTTTGTTTTGGATTCTCATATAGAATGAGTTCCTTATTATTTATCGTTTTAGTGCCTAACATGCTGAAAAACACTCAAAAAACAGATTTCTGGTAAGATCATTTAATTTCCTCATATAGGAGTCTTTGGATGCACTTTAGGGTTTGGTACATAACAGTCCGAAAAAAAAGCTAAAATTTACTTTTTTGATAATTTTTTTTTTTAACATATAATAGTCCTGAATTTTCCCAGAAATTTTGGCATCTCGGTACCTATGAAGATGAATAACAAAAAAAAAAAATCCTATTTTTTTATTTTCTTTCTTTTTTTTCTAAAAAAAGAGAGTTATTTGTGGGTTTTAGCTTTTTTGTACTTAAGGAACTTAAAGACACTTATAATACACATTTCTCAAAATGGCCTTTCGTTTCTTATGTTTCTTATGTTTCTTATGTTTACATAAGGTTTTTTGCATGTATTTAAGCGTTTTTATAGATAACATGATCAAAAACACTCAAAATATATGTTTTTGGTAATTTTATTCTCTTTCTCCATAAAAGGTGTTTTGCATGCGTTTTAGCGTTTTCGTATGTAATGAGCTCAAAAACACTTAAAGGCAAGTTCTTGGTAAAAGTTGTTATTATTCCCATGTCATGTGATTCCCTTGCTTTTTAGTGCTTTATTGCCTAACACGGTCAATAACATTCAAAAGACACTTTTCTGGTAATATCATTTTATTCCCACATAAAGATAGTTTTGCATGGAATTTGGGGTTTTGCTAACTAAGAATGTGAAAAAAAAACTCAAAACACAGGGTTTAGTAAGGTTGTTCTATTTCTTAATTAAAAGTGTTATTCATGAGTTTCAGCATTTTGGTTTGTAAGAAACTTTTCTAATACACACATTTGGTAAGGTATTTCTGTTTGAAAATTAAAAGTGTTATTGATGAGTTTCAGCTTTTTGGTATGTAAGAACTTCTTTATGTACACGAGTTTTTGAGCTTTTTACCTTTTGGTTCTTCTCAAACTATAAAACACTCATACACGTTTCTCGTAATGTCCTCTTCTTTGCCAATATAGAGTGCTTTCCATTCATTTTTGCATTTTTTGTAGGTAACAAGCTCAAAAACACATAAAAATATATCTTTTTTGTAATGTTATTCTATTTCTTCATATTGGTTGGTTTGCATCCGTTTTAGCGTTTTTTTACGTAAATCACTGAAAAGACACGTTTTAAGTAATATTGTTCAGATTGCTGAAAAACACTCAAAAGACAGGTTTCTGGTAAAGTCGTGAAATTTCCCCATATAGGTGGATTTGCATGCACTTCAGAGTTTGTACATAACTCGGCAAAAAAGCTAAAATTATTTTTTTTATAATGATTATTTTTTACAAAATTTCCATGAATTTTGCCAGAATTTTGGCATCTCGGTACCTATGAAGATGAATAACAAATTTTTTTTTCTCTCTATAAAGTTATTTGTAGGTTTTAGCTTTTTGGTACTTAAGGAACTTAAAAACACTCATAATACACGATTTTCGTAATGTCCTTTCATTTTCCAAACATAGGGTTCTTTGCATGTATTTAGGCATTTTTATAGGTAACATAATCAAAAACACTCAAAATACATGTTGCTGGTAATGTTATTATGTTTCTCCATAATGGGTGTTTTGCAAGCGTTTTAGCGTTTTGGTATGTAAGAAGCTCAAAAATACGTAAAGGCAGGTTCTTGATAAAAGTTGGTTTTATTCCCATATAATGTGATTGCCCTCCTTTTTAGTGCTTTAGTGCCTATCACGCTCAAAAACACTCAAAAGACACTTTTTTAGGTAATGTCATTTTTTTCCCACATAAAGCTAGTTTCGCATGGAATTTTTGGTTTTGGTAACTAAGAATGTGAAAAGCACTCAAAATACATGCATTTCGTAAGGTTTTTCTGTATTCTTAATTAAGAGTGTTATTTCTGAGTTTCACCATTTTGGTATATAAGAAACTTCTCCATATACACCGAGTTTTGCGATTTTTGCCTTGTGGCTGTTGTGAAACTATAAAACACTCATTATACACGTTTCTCGTAATGTCCTTTTGTATCCCAATATAGAGTGCTTTCCATCCATTTTCGCGTTTTTTGAAGGTAAGAAGCTCAAAAACACTCAAAATATACCTTTTTGGTAATGTTATTCTCCATATTCGTTGGTTTGCATCCGATTTAGCGTTTTTCTACGTAAAACACTGAAATGACACTTTTCAGTAATTTTGTGATGGATTCCCACATTTAGTGACTTCCATATTACTTATCGTTTTGGTGCCTAACATGCTGAAAAAAAAAAAAACACAAAAGACAGGTTTCTGGTAAGGTCGTTTAATTTCCCCATATAGGTGGCTTTGCATGCACTTTAGGGTTTGGTAAATAACAGTCCGAAAAAAAAAGCTAAAATTAACTCTTTTTCATAATGTTCTTTTTTCACATAATTTCCCTGAATTTTGGCAGAATTTTAGCATCTCGGTACCTATGAAGATGAATAAAAAAAAATCTTATTTTTTTATTTTTTTATTTTTTTATTTTTTTTCTCTATAAATAGTGTTATTTGTGGGTTTTAGCTTTTTGGTACTTAAAGAACTTAAAAACACTCATAATACACGTTTCTCGAAATGTCCTTTCGTTTCCCAAACATAAGATTCTTTGCATGTATTTAAGCGTTTTTATAGGTAACATGATCAAAAACACTCAAAATACATGTTTTTGGTAATGTTATTCTGTTTCTAAATAAAGGGTGTTTTGCATGCGTTTTAGCGTTTTGGTATATAAGGAGCTCAAAAACACTTAGAAAAAACACTTGGTAAAAGTTGATTTTATTCCCATGTAATGTGATTGCTCTGATTTTTAGTGCTTTATCGCCTATCATGCAATCACACTTAAAAGACACTTTTCTGGTAATGTCATTTTTTCTCCCACATAAAGCTACTTTCACATAAAATTTGGGGTTTTGGTAACTAAGAATGTAAAAAATACTCAAAATACACGCATTTGGTAAGGTTGTTCTGTCTCTCAATTAATAGTGTTATTCAGGAGTTTCACCATTTTGGTATCTAAGAAACTTCTCCATATATACGAGTTTTTGCGTTTTTTGCCTTGTGCTTCTTGAAAATCTATAAAACATTCATTATACACGTTTCTCGTAATGTCCTTTTGTTAACCAATATAGAGAGCTTTCCATCCATTTTCGCGTTTTTTTTTTTTTTTGTAAAAAGCTCAAAAATACTCAAAATATACCTTTTTGGTAAACTTATTCTATTTTTTTCATGTTGGCTGGTTTGCATCCGTTTTAGCATTTTTCTACTTGAAACACGGAAAAGACACGTTTTCAGTAATTTGTTTTGGATTCCCAAATAGAATGAATTCCATATTGTTAATTGTTTTGGTGACTAACAAGCTGAAAAACACTAGAAACACAGGTTTCTCGTAAAGTCGTTTAATTTCCCCATATAGTTGGCTTTGCATGCAATTTAGGGTTTTGTGCATAACAGTCCGAAAAAAAAGCTAAAATGAACTTTTTTGATAATGTTCTTTTTTCATATAATTTCCCTGAATTTTGCCAGAATTTTGTGATCTCGGTACCTATGAAGAAGAATAACAAAAAAAAAATCCTATTTATTTATTTACTTTTTTCTTCTCTATAAATAGGTTTTAGCTTTTTGGTACTTATGGAACTTAAAAAGACTCATAATACACGTTTCTCCTAATGTCCTTTCGTTTCCCAGACATAGGGTTTTTTGCATTTACTAAAGCGTTATTAGAGGTAACATGATCAAAAACTCTCAAAATACATGTTTTTGGTAATGTTAATCTGTTTCTCCATAAAGGGTGTTTTGCATGCGTTTTAGCGTTTTGGTATATAAGGAGCTCAAAAACACTTAAATTCAAGTTCTTGGTAAAAGATAGTTTTATTCCCATGTAATGTGATTGCCCTCCTTTTTAGTGCTTTATTGCCTAACACGCTCAAAAACACTCAAAAGACACTTTTCTGGTAATGTCATTTTTTTTTACCACATAAAGCTAGTTTTGCATGCAATTTGAGGTTTTGGTAACTAAGAATGTGAAAAACAGTCAAAATACACGCATATCGTAAGGTTGTTCTGTATTCTCAATTAAGAGTGTTATTCCTCAGTTTCAGCATTTTGGTATCTAAGAAACTTATCCATATACACGAGTTTTTTTCGTTTTTTGCCTTGTGGTTCTTGTGAAACTATAAAACACTCATAATGCAAGTTTCTCGGAATGTCCTTTTGTATCTCAATATAGAGTGCTTTCTATCCATTTTCGCGTTTTTTGTAGATAAGAAACTCAAAAACACTGAAAATATACCTTTTTTTGGTAATGTTATTCTGTTTCTTCATATTCGTTGGTTTGCATCCGTTTTAGTGTTTTTCTACGTAAAACACTGAAAAGACACTTTTTCAGTAATTTTGTGATGGATTCCCATATTGAGTGACTTCCATATTATATATCGTTTTGGTGCCTAACATGCTGAAAAACACTCAAAAGACAGGTTTCTCGTAAAGTCGTTTAATTTCCTCATATAGGTGGCTTTGCATGCACTTTAGGGTTTGGTACATAACAGTCCGAAAAAAAAGCTGAAATTAACTATTTTTCATAATGTTCTTTTTTCACATAATTTTCCTGAATTTTGCCAGAATTTTTGCATCTTGGTACCTATGAAGATGAATAACAAAAAAAAAAAATAATAATAAATTCCTATCTTTTTATTAATTAATTTTTTTTTCTTTTTCTATAAACAGTGTTATTTATGGGTTATAGCTAAATGGTACTTAAAGAACTTAAAAATACTGGTAATACATGTTTCTCGAAATGCCCTTTAATTTCCCAAACAAAAGGTTCTTTGCATGTATTTAAGAGTTTTTACAGGTAACATGATCAAAAACAATCAAAATACGTGTTTTTGGTAATGTTATTCTCTTTCTCCATAAAGGGTGTTTTGCATTCGTTTTAGCGTTTTGGAATATAGGGAGCTCAAAAACACTTAAAAGCAAGTTGTTAGTAAAAGTTAGCTTTATTCCCATGTAATGTGATTGCCCTGCTTTTTAGTGCTTTATTGCCTATCATGCTAAAAAAAAAAAAAAAAATTTAAAAGACACTTTTCTGGTAGTAATTTTTTTTCCAACATATAGCTACTTTCACATAAAATTTGGGGTTTTGGTAACTAAGAATGTGAAAAACACTCAAAATACACGCATTTAGTAAGGTTGTTCTGTTTCTCAATTTAGAGTGTTATTCAGGAGTTTCAGCATTTTGGTATCTAAGAAACTTCTCCATATATATGAGTTTTTGCGTTTGTTGCCTTGTGATTCTTGAGAATCTATAAAACACTCATTATACACGTTTCTCGTAATGTCCTTTTGTTAACCAATAGAGAAAGAGAAAAAACCACAAAAGACAGGTTTCTCGTAAAGTCGTTTAATTTCCCCATATAGTTGGCTTCACATGTACTTCATGGTTTGGTACATAACAGTCCGAAAAAAAAGCTAAAATTAACTTTTTCGATAATGTTCTTTTTGCACATAATTTCCCTGAATTTTGCCAGAATTTTGGCATCTCAGTACCTATGAAGAGGAAGAACAAAAAAAAAAAGAATCCTATTTTTTAATTATTTCTTTATTTTTTCTCTATAAAGAGGTTTTAGCTTTTTGGTACTTATGGAACTTAAAAACACATAATACACGTTTCTCATAATGTCCTTTCGTTTCCCAGACATAGGGTTCTTTGCATGTATTTAAGCGTTTTTAGAAATAACATGATCAAAAACACTCAAAATAAATGTTTTTGGTAATGTTAATCTGTTTCTCCGTAAAGGGTGTTTTGCATGTGTTTTAGCGTTTTGGTATATAAGGAGTTAAAAAACACTTAAAAGTTGGTTTTATTCCCTGATTACCCTCCTTTTTAGTGCTTTATTGCCTAACTCTCTCAAAAACCCTCAAAAGATACTTTTCTGGTAATGTCATTTTTTTTCCCACATAAAGCTAGTTTCGCATGCAATTTGGGGTTCTAATAACTAAGAATATGAAAAACACTCAAAATACACGCATTTAGTAATGTTATTCTGTTTTTTAATGAAGTGTTATTCAGGAGTTTCAGCATTTTGGTATCTAAGAAACTTCTCCATATACACTAGTTTTTGCGTTTTTTGCTTCGTGGTTCTTGTGAAACTTTAAAATACTCATTATACACGTTTCTCGTAATGGATGCTTTGCATCCATTTTCACGTTTTTTTTTTTGGGGTCACAAGCTCAAAAATACTTAAAATATACCTTTTTGGTAATGTTATTCTATTTCTTCACATTGGTCTGTTTGCATCCGTTTTAGCGTTTTTTTACGTAAAACACTGAAAAGACACGTTTTCAGTAATTTTGTTTTGGATTCCCATATAGAGTGACTGCCATATTATTTATCGTTTTGGTGCCTAATATGCTGAAGACAGTTTGTAAAGTCGTTTAATTTCCCCATATAGATGGCTTTGCATGCACTTTAGGGTTTTGTACATAACAGTCCGAAAAAAAAAGCTAAAATTAACTTTTTCGATAATGTTCTTTTATCCACATAATTTCCCTGAATTTTAACAGAATTTTGGCATCTTGGTACCTCTGAAGATAAATAACAAAAAAAAATATATTTTCTTTTATTTTATTTTTTTTTTTTTTTTATTGTTTTTTTTTTGTTTATTTCTTCATAAAGAGTGTTATTTGTGGGCTTTAGCTTTTTGGTATTTAAGTAACTTAAAAACACTTATAATACATGTTTCTCGTAATGTCCTTTCGTTTCCCAAACATAGGATTCTTTGCCTGTATTTAAGCGTTTATTTTTATTTATTGTTTTTTTTTTTTTTTTTGTTTCTTCATAAAGAGTGTTATTTGTGGGCTTTAGCTTTTTGGTATTTAAGTAACTTAAAAACACTTATAATACATGTTTCTCGTAATGTCCTTTCGTTTCCCAAACATAGGATTCTTTGCCTGTATTTAAGCGTTTTTATAGGTAACATGATCAAAAACACTCAAGATACATGTTTTTTGTAATGTTTTTGTTTTTCTCCATAAAGGATTTTTTGCATTTGTTTTACCGTTTTGGTATGTAATGAGCTCAAAAACATTTAACGGCAAGTTCTTGGTAAAAGTTTTTTTATTCACATGTAATGTGATTGCCCTTCTTTTAAGTACTTTATTGCCTAACACGCTCATAAACACTGAAAAAAAAATTTTCTGGCAATATAATTTTTTCCCCACATAAACCTAGTTTCGCATGCAATTTCGTGTTTTGGTGACAAAGAATGTGAAAAACACACAAAATACACGCATTTGGTAAGATTGTTCCGTATCTCAATCAAGAGTGTTATTCTTGAGTTTCAGCATTTTGGTATCTAAGAAACTTTTGCCTTGTGGTTGTTGTGAAACTATAAAACACTCATTATACAGGTTTCTTGTAATGTCCTTTTGTTTCCCAATATAGAGTGCTTTGCATCCATTTTCGCGTTTTTTGTAGGTAACAGGCTCAAAAACACTCAAAATATACCTTTTTGGCAATGTTATTCTATTTCTTCATATTGGTTTGTTTGCATCCGTTTTAGCGTGTTTCTACGTAAAACACTGAAAAGACAAGTGTTAAGTGATTTTGTTTTGGATTCCCATATAGAGTGACTTCCATATTATTTATTGTTTTGGTGCCTAACATGCTGAAAAACACTCAAAAGACAGGTTTCTGGTAAAGTCGTTTAATTTCCTATAGAGGTGGCTTTGCATGCAATTTAGGTTTTGGTACATAACTGTCCGAAAAAAAAGCTAAAATGAACTTTTTTTGATAATGTTCTTTTTTCCATATAATTTCCCTGAATTTTACCAGAATTTTGGCATCTCGGTACATATGAAGAAGAATAACAAAAAAAAAAAGGAATATTCTTTTTTTTCTCTATAAAGAGTGTTATTTGTGGATTTTAGCTTTTTGGTGCTTAAGGAATTTAATAATATTCATAATACACGTTTCACGTAATGTCCTTTCGTTTCCCAAACATAGGGTTCTTTCCATGTATTTAAGCGTTTTTATAGGTAACTTAATCAAAAACACTCAAAATACATGTTTTTGGTAATGTTATTCCGTTTCTTCATAAAGGGTGTTTTGCATGCGTTTTAGTGTGTTGGTATGTTAGGAGCTCAAAAACACTTAAAGGCAAGTTCTTGGTAAAAGTTGGTTTTCTTCCCATGTAATGTGATTGCCTTGCTTTTTAGTGCTTTATTGCCTAACACGCTCAAAAACACTCAAAAGACATTTTTCTGGAAATGTCTTTTTTTTTCTTTCCACATAAAGCTAGTTTCGTATGCAATTTGGGGTTTTTGTAACCAAGAATGTGAAAACACTCAAAATACACGCATTTCTCAATTAAGAGTGTTATTCATGAGTTTCAGGGTTTTGGTATCTAAGAATCTCAAATACACTTATAATGCACGTTTTTCGTAAAGTCCCTTTTTTTCCTCATTTAGGGTGCTTTGCATGCACCCTAAATTTACTAACAACACTACTAATTCCACTATCCAAGTCATTGACATATATTACAAACAACATCGGCCCTAATACTAATAATCCCTTTGTCACCCCACTAATTACTTGACCCCACTCGGATTTAGAGCCGCTTGGCCATGACGTTATCCAGATTACTTATAACCTTTTTCCAGTTCTTAAATACTGTGGAATATATTTCATCTGGTCCTGGTGACTTGAACTTTTCAGCTTATCTATCTCCTGTTCCACTATCTCTTTAGTTATGGTAATATCTGTCAGCTTCTCATTTTCTTCTACTCTGAATATCTTGTCACTATTCGGCAAATCCTGCATGTTTTCCTGGGCAAAGACAGTTAAAAAATACTCGTTCACAATTTTACTAATCTCCTCCCAACAACTAAGCAGGTCCCATTCTGCTGTCTTTAAGGAACTATTGTTTCTCTATTCTTCGTCTTATATGCCTGATAAAATCCCTTGGGGTCCCTCTTCGCTTGGCTTTAATTCATAACTATTTTAAGCTTTCCTTGTTAAACTCCTGACTTTTCTAATTCATTAATTCATTTCAAATTCCTTAAAACCACTTCCCCTGTCTTTAATCTCATATATACTTCTCTTTCGCCCTATGTAATGTTTTAACCTCTGTCATCCATTTATGATCATTTTTCTGCGATCTTATTCTTGTGTAAGGGATATTCCCTAACTGTCCTGAATGTAATTTATCAACGAAATATTTATTTCGCTTCTCTATAAAGGGTGTTTTGCTTGAGTTTTAGCGTTTCTGTACATAAGAACCTTTAAAACACGTTTTTAGTAATGTTATTTTGTATTCCTTTATGGAGCGCTTTCCATGCTTTTCAGCGTTTTGGTGTCTAACACGTTGAAAAACACTCAAAAGACACGTTGATGAAAATGTCGTTTCGTTTCCCGATAAAGGGGGCTTCCAATGCATTTTGTCTTTTGGTACTTAACAATATGAAAAAAAAAGTTTAAGTAAAAGTTTTCGGTTGAGTTATTTTTCCATATAAAGTTCTAATCATGTGTTTTTGAGTCTGGGTACCTAAAAAGCTCAAAATCTCTCATAATACACTTTTCTCGTAATGTCCTTTCTTTTCTCCATGAAGGATGCTTTGCGTGTAATTTGGCACTTTTATACTTAACAAGCACAAAAACAATCAAAATACAAGTTTTTGATAATGCTAATTTGTTTCTCCGTAAAGGTTATTTTGCATGCTTCTCTGCGATTTCGGATGTAAGAAGGTGAAAAACACTCTAAAGATACTTTCTTGGTAATGTTATTTTATATTGCCAAATAGGGTGCTTTCAATGCTTTTTAGCATTTTGATTCCTAACACTCAAGTAAACACTCAAAAGACACGTTTCCTGTAATATAGTTTTGCTTCTTCATATAGGGATCTGCATGCATTATGATGTTTTGCTACATAATGTGAAAAACGCTCAAAATAAAGATTTTAGGTAATGTTGCTCTTTTTCTCTATATAGGGTGCTATTCATCCTTTTTAGCCTTTTGGTACTTAGGAAGCTTACTTAGGAAGCTCAGAAACACAAATAAAACTTGTTTCTCCAAACGTCTTTCCATTTCCCCATAAAGATTGCTTTGTATGTATTTTGACGTTTTGGTACATAAAAAGGAAAAAAAAAACACAAAAAAACGTTTTTGGTGATGTTCTGTTTCTCTATTAAGAGATATATAATATATTTAATTTTCATTCAGGCGGTTTAGTGTTTGGTACCTAAGAGACTGAAAACTCTGATAATACACGTTTCTCGTAATGTCCTATCGTTTCTTCATACAGGGTGCTTTAAATGCATTTTTAAGATGATGTACGTAACAGACTCAAAAAGACTCAAAATACACGTTTTTGGTAAGGTTTTTTTGTTTGGTAAGATTATTCGTGTTTGTTGCACGCGTTTTAGCGTTTTGGAACGTAAAAAAGACATGCTTATTATTTTGCATTTCTATATAAGGTGCTTTCCATGCTATTTAGCGTTTTCGTGCCTAACACGCGGAAAAACACATAAAAACACATTTCTTACATTGTTGTTTAATTTTCTCGTATAGCGATTAAGCATTATGGTGTTTTGCTACCTGACAATGTGAAAAACATTCAAATTACACGATTTTGGTAATGTTTTTTTTCTTTCTCCATTTTTGCGTTTTGGTACTTGAGAACCACTTTTCTGGTAATATTTTTTTTTTCACACATAAAGCTAGTTTCGCATGCAATTTGGTGTTTTGGTAAATAAGAATGTTAAAAAGATTCAAAATACATCCATTTGGTAAAGTTGTTCTGTTTCTCAATTGAGTGTTATTCATGAATTTCAGCATTTTGGTATAAAAGAAACATCTCCATATACACGAGTTTTTGCGTGTTTTGCCTTGTGGTTCTTGTGAAACTATAAAACACTCATTTTACACGTTTCTCGTAATGTCCTTTTCTTTCCCCAATATAGAGTGCTTTGCAACTATTTTCGCGTTTTCTGTAGGTAACAAGCTCAAAAACACTCAAAATATAACTTTTTAGTAATATTATTCTATTTCTTCATATTGGTTGGTTTGCATCCATTTTAATGTTTTTCTAAGTAAAACACTAAAAAGACACGTTTTCAGTAATTTTGTTTTGGATTCCCATATAGAGTGACTTCCATATTATTTATCGTTTTGGTGCCTAACTTGCTGAAAAACACTGAAAAGACAGGTATCTGGTAAAGTCGTTTAATTTCCTCATATAGGTGGCTTTGCATACACTTTAGAGTTTGGTACATAACAGTCCGAAAAAAAAAAGAAGCTAAAATTAACTTTTTTCATAATATTATTTTTTTCAAATAATTTCCCTGAATTTTGCCAGAATTTTGGCATCTCGGTACCTATGAAAATAAATAACAAAAACAAATATCCTAGTTTTTATTTATTTATTTATTTTCTATATAAAGAGTATTATTTGTGGGTTTTAACTCTTTTCGCACTTATGGAACTTAAAAACACTCATAATACACTTTTCTCGTAATGTCCTTTCGTTTCCCAAACATAGATTTCTTTGCATGTATTTAAGCGTTTTTATACGTAACAGATCAAAAACACTGAAAATTAATGTTTTTCGTAATGTTATTTTGTTTCTCCATAAAGGGTGTTTTGCATGCATTTTAGTGTTTTGGTATGTAAGGAGCTGAAAAACACTTAAAGAGAAGTTCTTGGTAAATGTTGGTTTTATTCCCATGTAATGTCATTGCCCTGCTTTTTTTTGCTTTATTGCCTCACACGCTCAAAAACAGTCAAAAAACACTTTTTTTCTGGTAATGTCATGTGTCGTTTAATTTCCCCATATAGGTAGCTTTGCATACACTTTAGGGTTTGGTACATAACAGTCCGAAAAAAAGCTAAAATTAACCTTTTACATAATATTCTTTTTTCACGTAATTTTCCTGAATTTTGCCAGAATTTTGGCATCTTGGTACCTATGAAGATCAATAAAAAATATGCTATTTTTTTTATTCTTTTTTATTTTTTTTCTCTATAAAGAGTGTTATTTGTGGGTTTTAGCTTTTTGGTACTTAAGGAACTTCTAAACACTCATAATACACATTCCTCGCAATGTCCTTTCATTCCCAAACATAGGGTTCTTTCCATATATTTAGGCGTTTTTATTGGTAACAAGCCCAAAAACACTCAAAATACATGTTTTTGATAATGTTATTCTGTTTTTCCATAAAGGGTGTTTTGCATGGGTTTTAGCGTTTTGGTATTTAAGGAGCTCAAAAAAACTTAAAGGCAAGTTCTTGGTAAAAGTTGGTTATATTCCCATGTAATGTGATTGCCCTGCTTTTTAGTGCTTTATTACCTAACACGCTGAAAATCACTAAAAGACACTTTTCTAGTATTTTTTTTTCCACAGTTCCGCATGTAATTTGGGGTTGGACCACTAAGAATGTGAAAAAAAAACACTCAAAATACACTCATTTCCTAAGATTGTTCTGTTTCTCAATTAAGAGTATTATTCATGAGTTTCAGCATTTTGGTATCTAAGAATATACAAAAAAGTTGAGTGTTTTTAAGCTTGTTACCTACAAAAAAACGTGAAAATGAATGCAAAGCAGTCTGTATTTGGAAAAAAAAAAAAAAAAGGATATTACAAGAAAATTGTATAATGAATGTTTTAATACTTTTCAAGAACCATAAGGCAAAAAACTCAAAAAACTCGTATATAAGCTTAAAAACACTCAACTTTTTTGTAATGTTATTCTATTTCTTCATATTGGTTGGTTTGCATCCGTTTTAGGGTTCTACGCTAAAACTGAAAAGACACGTTTTCAGTAATATTGTTGAAATTGCTGAAAACAAAGACACGTTTCTTGTAAAGTCGTGTAATTTCCCCATATAGGTTGCTTTGCATGCACTTCCGTGTTTCGTACATAACTCCGGAAAAAAGCAAAAATTATTTTTTTTTCACATAATTTCCCTGAATTTTCTCAGAATTTTGGCATCTCGGTACCTATGAAGATGAATAACAAAAAAAAAAAAAATAAATTTAAATTTTTTTTTTTTTTCTCTATAAAGAGTGTTATTTGTGGGTTTTAGATTTTTGGTACTTAAGGAACTTAAACATACTCATAATACACGTTTTTCGTAATGTCCTTTCGTTTCACAAATATAGCGTTCTTTGCATGTATTTAAGCGATTTTATAGGTAACATGATCAAAAACACTCAAAATACATGTTTTTGGTAATGTTATTCTGTTTCTCCATAAAGGTTGTTTTGCATGTGTTTAGCGGTTTGGTATGTAAGGAGTTAAAAAACACTTAAAGGCAAGTTCTTCGTAAAATTTGGTTTTATTCCAATGTAATGTGATTGTTCTGCTTTTTAGTGTTTTGTTGCATATAACGCTCAAAAACACTCAAAAGACACTTTTCTGGTAATGTCATTTTTTTCCCACATAAAGCTAGTTTCGCATGTAATTTGGGATTTTCATAACTAAGAATGTGAAAAACACTCAAAATACACACATTTGGTAAGGTAGTTCTGTTTTTCAATTAAAAGTGTTATTCTTGAGTTTTAGCGTTTTGATATGTAAGAAACTTCTTTATATACACGAATTTTTTGCGTTTTTTGCCTTGTGGTTCTTGTGAAACTATAAAACACTCATTATACACGTTTCTCGTAACGTCTTTTGCTTCCCTATATAGAGTGCTTACTATCCATTTGCGCGTTTTTTGTAGGTAAAAAGCTCAAAAACATTTTTTGGTAATGTTATTCTATTTCTTCATATTTGCTGGTTTGCATCCGTTTTAGCGTTTTTTCTACGTAAAACACTGAAAAGACATATTTTCAGTAATTTTGTTTTGGATTCACATATTGACTGACTTCCATATTATTTATCGTTTTAGTGCCTAACATGCTTAAAAACACTGAAAATACAGGTTTCTGGTTTAACTTCCTTATATAGGTGTCATGCACTTTAGAGTTTGATACATAAAAATCCGAAAAAGAGCTATAATTAACTTTTTTGATAATGTTCTTTTTTCCATATAAATTCCCTGAATTTTGGCAGAATTTTGGCATCTTGATACCTATGAAAATCAATATAAAAAAAAGCTATTTTTTAATTAATTTATTTATTTATTTTTCTCTATAAAGAGTGTTATTTGTGGTTTTAACGTTTTAGTACTTAAGGAACTTAAAAATGGTCCTAATACACGTTTCTCGTAATGTCCTTTCGTTCCCAAACATAGGGTTATTTGCATGTATTTAAGCGTTTTTATAGGTAACATGATCAAAACACTTAAAACACATGTTTTTAGTAATGTTATTCTGTTTCTCCATAAAGGAGTTTTTTGCATGCATTTTAGTGTTTTGGTTTCTAAGGAGGTTAAAAACACTTCAAGGGAAGTTCTTGGTAAAAGTTGGTTTTATTCCCATGTAATGTAATTGCCCTGTTTATTTATTTTATTTTTTTTTTTTGTGATTTATTGCCTAACACGCTCAAAAACACTCAAAAGACACTTCTGGTATTGTCATTTTTTTTTTAACATAGTTTCGCGTGCTATTTCGAGTTTTGCTAAGAATCTGAAAAACACTCAAAATACACGCATATGGTAAGGTTGTTCTGTTTCTCAATTAATATTATTATTCATGAGTTTCAGCATTTTGGTATCTAAGAAACTTCTTTATATACACGAGTTTTTGCTTTTTTTGCGTTTTGGTTCTTGTGAACCACAAGTTCTTTTGCTCAAAAATAATAAGACACTCATTACACACGTTTCTTGTAATATCCTTTTGTTTCCCAATAGGGAGTGCTTTGCATCCATTTTCGCGTTTTTTGTAGGTAACAAGCTCAAAAACACTCAAAATGTACCTTTTTGGTAATGTTATTTTATTTCTTCTTATTGGCTGGTTTGCATCCGTTTTAGCGTTTTTCTGCGTAAAACACCGAAAAGACACGTTTTCAGTAATTTTGTTTTACATTCCCATATAGACTGACTTGCATATTATTTAGCATTATGGTGCCAAACAAGCTGAAAACACTCATAAGACAGTTTTCTGGCAAAAACGTTTGATTTCCCCATATAAGTGGTTTTGCATGCACTTTAGGGTTTGGTACATAACAGTACGAAAAAAAAGCCTAAATTAAATTTCCTGAATTTTGCCCAAATTTTGACATCTAAGTACCTGTGAAGATGAAAAAAGAAAGGAAAAAATATCGTATTTATTTATTTTTATTTTTTTCTGAATAAAGAGTGTTATTTGTGGCTTTTAGCTTTTTGGTAAATAGTGATCTTAAAAACACTCATAATACACGTTTCTCGTAATGTCCTTTCGTTTCCCAAAAATAGGGTTCATTGCATGTATTTAAGCGTTTTTATTGGTAACATGATCAAAAACACTCAAAATATATGTTTTTGGTAATGCTCTTTCTCCATAAAGTGTGTTTTGCATGCGTTTTAGTGCTTTGGTATATAAGGAGCTCAAAACACTTAAAGGCAAGTTCTTGGTAAAAAATGATTCTAGCCATGTAAAGTGATTCCCATGCTTTTTAGTGCTTTATTGCCTATCACGCTCAAAAACACTCAAAAGACACTTTTCTGGTAATGTCATTTTTTTTTCCCACATAAAGCTGGTTTCGCATGCAATTTGGGATTTTGGTAACTAAGAATGTGAAAAGCACTCAAAATACACGCATTTAGTAAAGTCGTTCTGTTTCTTAATTAAGAGTGTTATACATGAGTTTCAGCATTTTGGTATCTAGGAAACTTCTCCATATACACGAGTTTTTGCGTTTTTTGCCTTGTTGTTCTTTTGAACTATAATACACTCATTATACACTTTTCTCGCAATGTCCCTTTGTTTCCCAAAATAGAGTCCTTTTTATCAATTTTAGCGTTTTTTTGTAGGTAGCAAGCTCAAAAACACTCAAAATATACCTTTTTAGTTGTTTTTTCTATTTCTTGATATTGGTTGGTTTGCATCCATTTTAACGTTTTTCTACGTAAAACACTGGGAAGACACGTTTTCAGTAATTTTGTTTTGGATTCTCATATAAAGTGAGTTCCTTATTATTTATCATTTTGGTGCCTAACATGCTGAAAAACACTCAAAAGACAGATTTCTGGTAATGTCGTTTAATTTCCTCATATAAGAGGCTTTTTTTTTTTTATAAAATTTCTATGAATTTTGCCAGAATTTTGGCATCTCGGTACCTATGAAGATGAATAACAAAAAAAAAAAGTTTTTTTCTCTATATACAGAATGTTATCTGTGGGTTTTAGCTTTTTTGGTACTTAAGGAACTTAAAAACACTCATAATACACGATTTTCGTAATGTCCTTTTGTTTTACAAACATAGGGTTCTTTACATGTATTTAAGCGTTTTTATAGGTTACATGATCAAAAACACACAAAATACATGTTTTTGGTAATGTTATTCTGTTTCTCCATAAAGGGTGTTTTGCCTGCGTTTTAGCGATTCTGTATGTAAGGAGTTAAAAAACACTTAAAGGAAAGTTCTTCGTAAAAGTTGGTTTTATTCCCATGTAATGTGATTGTTCTGCTTTTTTAGTGCTTTGTTGCATATCACGCTCAAAAACACTAAAAAGACACTTTTTTGGTAATGTCATTTTTTTTTCCTCACATAAAGGTAGTTTCGCATGTAATTTGGCATTTTCGTAACTAAGAATGTGAAAAACACTCAAAATACACAATTTGGTAAGGTAGTCCTGTTTATCAATTAAAAGTGTTATTCATGCATTTCATCATTTTGGTATGTAAGAAATTTCTCTATATACACGAGTTTTTGCGTTTATTGCCTTGTGGTTCTTTTAAAACTATAAAACACTCATTATACACGTTTCTCGTAATGTCCTTTTGTTTCCTAATATAGAGTGCTTTACATCCATTTTTGCATTTTTTTGTAGGTAACAAGCTCAAAAATACTCAAAATATATCTTTTTGGTAATGTTATTCTATTTCTTCATAAAGGTTGGTTTGCATCCGCTTTAGCGTTTTTCTACGTAAAACACTGAAATGACACGTTTTCAGTAATTTTCTTTTGGATTCACATATTGACTGACTTCCATATTATTTATCGTTTTAGTGCCTAACATGCTGAAAAACACTGAAAAGACAGGTTTCTGGTAAAGTCGTTTAACTTCCCTATATAGGTGGCTTTGGATGCACTTTAGGGTTTGGTACATAACAATCCGAAAAAAAAAAGCTATAAATAACTCTTTTGGTAATGTTCTTTTTTTCCACATAAATTCCCTGAAATTTGGCAGAATTTTGGCATCTCGGTACCTATAAGAATAAATAACAAAAATAAATAAATAAATAAATAAAAAATCCAATTTTTTAAATTTTTTGTTAATTATTTTTTTATCTAAATAATGTACTATTTGTGGGTTTTAGCTTTTAGGTACTGAAAAAAATAAAAAAAACACTCATAATACACGTTTCTCGTAATGTCCTTTCGTTTCCCAAACATAAAGTTCTTTGCATGTATTTAAGCGTTTTTATAGATATCATGATCAAAAACACTCAAAATACATGTATTTGGTAATATTATTCTGTTTCTTTATAAAATGTATTTTGCATGAATTTTAGCGTTTTGGTATGTAAGGCGCTCAAAAACACTTAAAGGCAAGTTCTTGGTAAAATTTGGTTTTATTCCCATGTAATGTGATTGACCTTCCTTTTAGTGTTTTATTGCGTAACACGTTCAAAAACACTCAAAAGACATGCAAGGCCTCGCATATGAGGAAATTAAAGACCTTACCAGAAATCTGTCTTTTGAGTGTTTTTCAGCATGTTAGGCACCAAAACGATAAATAATAAAGAACTCACTCTATGTGGGAATCCAAAAGAAAATTACTGAAAACCTGTCTTCTCAGTGTTAAACGTAGAAAAACGCTAAAACTGATGCAAACCAACCAATATCAAGAAGCAGAAAAACATTACCAAAAATGTATATTTTGAGTGTTTTTGAGCTTGTTACCTACAAAAATATAAAACGCAAAAATTGATACAAAGCACTCTATATTGGGAAACAAAGGGACATTGCAAGAAAAGTGTATAATGAATGTTTTATAGTTCAAAAAAAACACAAGGCAAAAAACGCAAAAACTCGTGTATATGGAGAAGTTTTCTAGATACCAAAATGCAGAAACTCGTGAATAACACTCTTAATTGAGAAACAGAACAACCTTACTAAATGCGTGTCAAAAACACTAAAAGGCAAGTTCTTCTTAAAAGTTGGTTTTATTCCCATGTAATATGATTGCCCTGCTTTTTAGTGCTTTATTGCCTAACACGCTCAAAAACACTCAAAGACACTTTTCTGGTAATATCATATTTTTCCCACATAAAGCTAGTTTCGCATGGAATTTGGGGTTTTGGTAACTAAGAATGTAAAAAAAACACTCAAAATACACGCATTTAGTAAGGTTGTTCTGTTTCTTGATTAAGACTGTTATTCATTAGTTTCAGAATTTTGGTATCTTAGAATCTTCTCCATACAGTCGAGTTTTTGCGTTGTTTACCTTGTGATTCTGGTGAAACTATAAAACACTCATTATATACGCTTCTCGTTATGTCCTTTTTTTTCCTTATATAGAGTGCTTTGCATCCATTTTCGCGTTTTTTTTTTATGTAACAAGCTCAAAAACACACAAAATATACTTTTTTTGATAATGTTATTCTATTTATTTATATTAGTTGGTTTGCATGTTTTAGCGTTTTTCTACGTAAATCTTTTAAAACACACGTTTCCAGTAATTTTGTTTTAGATTTCCATATAGAGTGACTTTCATATTATTTATCGTTTTGGTGCCTAACATGCTTTTTGGTGCCTTTTGCTTCCCAATATAGAGTGCTTTCCATCCATTTTCGCGTTTTTTGTAGGTAACAATTTCAAAAACACAAATAATATACCATTTTGGTAATGTTATTCTATTTCTTCATTTTGGTTGTTTTGCATCCATTTTACCGTTTTCTACATAAAACACCGAAAAGACACGTTTTCAGTAATTTTGTTTTGAATTCTCATATAGATTGACTTCCTTGGGTTTTATCGTGTTGGTTCCTAACATGCTGAAAAACACTCATAAGACAGTTTTCTGGCAAAGACGTTTAATTTCCCCATATAGGTGGCTTTGCATGCACTTTAGGGGTTTCGTACATAACAGTCCGAAAAAAAGCTAAATTTAACTTTTTTGATAATGTCCTTATTTCATATAATTTCCTGAAAATTTCCCGAATTTTGGCACCTCGTTACCTGTGAAGATGAATAAGAATGAAAAAAAAAATATTGTATTTTTTTTCTCAATAAAGAGTGTAATTTGTGGCTTTTAGCTTTTTCGTACTTAATGAATTTAAAAGCACTCATAATACACGTTTCTCGTCATGTACTTTCATTTCCCAAAAATGGGGTTCTTTGCATGTATTTAAGCGTTTTTATTGGTAACATGATCAAAAACACTCAAAATACATGTTTTTCGTAATGTTATTCTGTTTCACCATAAAGTGTATTTTGCATGCATTTTAGCGTTTTGGTATATAACGAGCTCAAATACACTTAAAGGCAAGTTCTTGTTAAAAATTGGTTTTATTCCAGTGTAATGTGATTGCCCTGCTTTTTAGCTTTATTGCCTAACACGCTCAAAAACACTCAAAAGACATTTTTCTGGTAATGTCATTTTTTTCCCACATAAAGATGGTTTCGCATGTAATTTAGGGTTTTGGTAACTAAGGATGTGAAAAGCACTCAAAATACACGCATTAAGTAAGATGGTTTTGTTTCTCAATTAAGAGTGTTGCTCCAGAGTTTCAGCATTTTGGAATGTAAGAAACTTCTCTATATACACAAGTTTTTGCGTTTTTTGCCTTGTAGTTCTTGTGAAACTATAAAACACTCATTATACACGTTCCTCGTAATGTCCTTTTCCTTCCCAATATAGAGTGCTTTCCATCCATTTTCGTGTTTTTTGTAGGTAACAATTTCAAAAATGCTCAAAATATACCTTTTTGGTAATGTTATTTCATTTCTTCATATTGGTTGGTTTGCATCCGTTTTAGCGTTTTTCTACGTAAAACACCGATAAGACACGTTTTTAGTAATTTTGTTTTGGATTCCCATATAGATTGACTTCCATGTTATTTATCGTGTTGGTTCCTAACATGCTGAAAAACACTCATAAGACCGTTTTCTGGCAAAGACATTTAATTTTCCCATATATGTTGCTTTGCATGCACTTTACGGGTTTGGTACATAGCAGTCCGATAAAAGCTAAATTTAAATTTTTGGATAATGTTTTTATTTCACATAATTTCCTGAATTTTGCCCGAATTTTGGCATCTCGGTACCTGTGAAGATGAATAAGAAAGAAAAAAATATTGTATTTTTTTTATTTATTTATTGTTTCTCAATAAAGTGTGTTATTAGTGGCTTTTAGCTTTTTGGTAATTAATGAACTTAAAAACACTCATAATACACGTTTCTCGTAATCTCCTTTCGTTTCCTAAAAATAGTGTTCTTTGCATGTATTTTAGCGTTTTTATTGGCAACATGATCAAAAACACTCAAAATACATGTTTTTGGTAAAGTTATTCTGTTTCACCATAAAGAGTGTTTTCAATGCGTTTTAGTGTTTTGGTATATAAGGAGCTCAAAAACACTTAAAGGCAAGTTCTTGGTAAAAATTCGTTTTCCTCCAATGTAATGTGATATCCCTCTATTTTAGTGCTTTATTGCCTATCACGCTCAAAAACACTCAAAAGACACTTTTCCGGCAAAGTCATTTTTTTTATCCCACAAGTCTATTTTTGCATGCAATTTGGGGTTTTGGTAACTAAGAATGTGAAAAGCACTCAAAATACACGCATTTATTAAGGTTTTTCTGTTTCTCAATTAGGAGTGTTATACATGAGTTTTAGCATTTTTGTATCTAGGAAACCTCTCCATATACACGAGATTTTGCGTTTTTTCCCTTGTGGTTCTTTTGAACTATAAAACACTCATGATACACTTTTCTTGCAATGTCCTTTTGTTTCCCAATATAGGGTGCTTTACATCAACTTTCGCGTTTTTTTTTTGTAGGTAACAAGCTGAAAAACACTCAATATATATCTTTTTAGTAACATTTTTCTTATTCTTGATATTGGTTGCTTTGCATCCGTTTTAGCGATTTTCTACGTAAAACACTGAGAAGACACGTTTTCAGTAACTTTGTTTTGGACTCCCATATAGAGTGAGTTCCATATTATTTATCATTTTGGTGCCTAACATGCTAAAAAACACTCAAAACACAGATTTCTGGTAAAGTCGTTTAATTTCCTCATATAGGAGGCCTTGCATGCACTTTAGGGTTTGGTACATAACAATCCGAAAAAAAGCTGAAATTAACTTTTTTGATAATATTTTTTTATTATATGATTGCCCTGAATTTTCCCAGAATTTTGGCATATCGGTACCTATGAATATGAATAACAAAAAAAAAATTCCTATTTTTTTAATTTTTTTTTGTTTTTTATTTTCTAAATAAAGAGTGTTATTTGTGGGATTTAGCTTTTTGGTACTTAAGGAACTTAAAAAACACTCATAATACACGTTTCTCGTAATGTTCTTTTGTTTCCCAAACATAATGTTCTTTCCATGTATTTAAGCGTTTTTATAGATAACATGATGAAAAACACTCAAAATACATGTTTTTGGTAATGTTATTCTGTTTCTCCATAAAGTTTGTTTTGCATGCGTTTTAGCGGTTTGGTATTTAAGCAGCTCAAAAACACTTAAAGGCAAGTTTTTGGTATAAATTAGTCTTATTGCAATGTAATATGTTTGCCCTGCTTTTTAGTACTTTGCATTTTGGATACCAAAATTGCCTATCACACCGAAAAACACTTAAAAGACCCTTTTCTGGTAATGAAATTTTTTTTCTCACATAAAGGTTATTTCGCATGCAATTTTGGGTTTTGGTAACTGAGAATGTGAAAAGCACTCAAAATACACGCATTTAGTAAGGTTGTTCTGTTTCTCAGTTAAGAGTGTTATTCATGAGTTTCAGCATTTTGGTATCTAGGAACCTTCTCCATATACACGAGTTTTTGTGTTTTTTTGCCTTTTGGTTCTTTTGAACTATATAAAAAAAAACTCATAATACACATTTCCCAAAAACGTGTATTTTGAATGTTTTTCAGCTTACTTCGTACCAATACGCAAAAAATCATCCATTTCACCCTTTATAAGGTAAAGAGACGACATTCCCAGAAAAAAATGTTATTTCGGGGATTTTCAACGTTAGCACGAAAACTCTATAGAGCATGGAAGACACTCTATATAAAAATCAAAACAACATTATCAAAATGGTGTCTTTTGAGTGTTTTTGAGCTTCTTACATTCCAAAATGCTAAAACGCGTGCACAATAGCCTTTATCGGGAGACATTACCAAAAACGTATGATTTAAGCGTTTTCCAGCTTTTTAGAAACCAAAACGGCTAAATGAATGTGCTAATCACGTGATTCAGTATTTTATTACCAAAGAAGCTCAAAAAAACTTATAATATATTTTTTGATAATGTTGTTCTGTTTTTTTATATTCTGTATAGATTGTTGTACCTAACATGAGGAAAAATCCCATTTGTTTGGTTAATTTGTGTGCATTTTGGCGTTCTTTTTTTTTGGTTCTTTTAAAACTATAAAACACTCATTATACACGTTTTTCGTAATGTCCTTTTGTTTCCTAATATTATATCCATTTTTGCATTTTTTTGTAGGTAAGAAGCTCAAAAATACTCAAAATATATCTTTTTGGTAATGTTATTCTATTTCTTCATAAAGGTTGGTTTGCATCCGCTATAGCGTTTTTCTACGTAAAACACTGAAAAGACACGTTTTCAGTAATTTTCTTTTGGATTCACATATTGACTGACTTCCATATTATTTATCGTTTTAGTGCCTAACATGCTGAAAAACACTGGAAAGACAAGTTTCTGGTAAAGTCGTTGAACTTCCTTATATAGGTGGCTTTGGATGCACTTTAGGGTTTGGTACATAACAATCCGAAAAAAAAGCTATAAATAACTCTTTTGGTAATGTTCTTTTTTTCCACATAAATTCCCTGAAATTTGTCAGAATTTTGGCATCTCGGTACCTATGAGGATAAATAACAAAATAAATAAATAAATAAATAAATAAAAAATCCAATTTTTAAAATTTTTTGTTAATTATTTTTTTTATCTAAATAAAGAGTGTTATTTGTGGGTTTTAGCTTTTAGGTACTGAAAAAAATTTAAAAAACACTCATAATACACGTTTCTCGTAATGTCCTTTCGTTTCCCAAACATAAAGTTCTTTGCATGTATTTAAGCGTTTTTATAGATATCATGATCAAAAACACTCAAAATACATGAATTTGGTAATATTATTCTGTTTCTTTATAAAATGTATTTTGCATGCATTTTAGCGTTTTGGTATGTAAGGCGCTCAAAAACACTTAAAGGCAAGTTCTTGGTAAAATTTGGTTTTATTCCCATGTAATGTGATTGACCTTCCTTTTAGTGCTTTATTGCGTAACACGTTCAAAAACACTCAAAAGACATGCAAGGCCTTGCATATGAGGAAATTAAAGACCTTACCAGAAATCTGTCTTTTGAGTTTTTTTCAGCATGTTAGGCACCAAAACGATAAATAATAAAGAACTCACTCTATGTGGGAATCAAAAAGAAAATTACTGAAAACCTGTCTTCTCAGTGTTTTACGTAGAAAAACGCTAAAACTGATGCAAACCAACCCATATCAAGAAGCAGAAAAACATTACCAAAAATGTATATTTTGAGTGTTTTTGAGCTTGTTACCTACAAAAAAATAAAACGCAAAAATTGATACAAAGCACTCTATATTGGGAAACAAAGGGACATTGCAAGAAAAGTGTATAATGAATGTTTTATAGTTCAAAAAAACCACAAGGCAAAAAACGCAAAAACTCGTGTATATGGAGAAGTTTTCTAGATACCAAAATGCAGAAACTCGTGAATAACACTCTTAATTGAGAAACAGAACAACCTTACTAAATGCGTGTCAAAAACACTAAAAGGCAAGTTCTTCTTAAAAGTTGGTTTTATTCCCATGTAATATGATTGCCCTGCTTTTTAGTGCTTTATTGCCTAACACGCTCAAAAACACTCAAAGACACTTTTCTGGTAATATCATATTTTTCCCACATAAAGCTAGTTTCGCATGGAATTTGTGGTTTTGGTAACTAAGAATGTAAAAAAAACACTCAAAATACACGCATTTAGTAAGGTTGTTCTGTTTCTTGATTAAGACTGTTATTCATGAGTTTCAGAATTTTGGTATCTTAGAATCTTCTCCATACAGTCGAGTTTTTGCGTTGTTTGCCTTGTGATTCTGGTGAAACTATAAAACACTCATTATATACGCTTCTCGTTATGTCCTTTTTTTTCCTTATATAGAGTGCTTTGCATCCATTTTCGCGTTTTTTTTTATGTAACAAGCTCAAAAACACACAAAATATACTTTTTTTGATAATGTTATTCTATTTATTTATATTAGTTGGTTTGCATCTGTTTTAGCGTTTTTCTACGTAAATCTTTTAAAACACACGTTTCCAGTAATTTTGTTTTAGATTTCCATATAGAGTGACTTTCATATTATTTATCGTTTTGGTGCCTAACATGCTTTTTGGTGCCTTTTGCTTCCCAATATAGAGTGCTTTCTATCCATTTTCGCGTTTTTTGTAGGTAACAATTTCAAAAACACAAATAATATACCATTTTGGTAATGTTATTCTATTTCTTCATTTTGGTTGTTTTGCATCCATTTTAGCGTTTTCTACATAAAACACCGAAAAGACACGTTTTCAGTAATTTTGTTTTGGATTCTCATATAGATTGACTTCCTTGTGTTTTATCGTGTTGGTTCCTAACATGCTGAAAAACACTCATAAGACAGTTTTCTGGCAAAGACGTTTAATTTCCCCATATAGGTGGCTTTGCATGCACTTTAGGGGTTTGGTACATAACAGTCCGAAAAAAAGCTAAATTTAACTTTATTGATAATGTCCTTATTTCATATAATTTAATGAAAATTTCCCGAATTTTGGCACCTCGTTACCTGTGAAGATGAATAAGAATGAAAAAAAAATATTGTATTTTTTTTTTCTCAATAAAGAGTGTAATTTGTGGCTTTTAGCTTTTTCGTACTTAATGAATTTAAAAGCACTCATAATACACGTTTCTCGTCATGTACTTTCATTTCCCAAAAATGGGGTTCTTTGCATGTATTTAAGCGTTTTTATTGGTAACATGATCAAAAACACTCAAAATACATGTTTTTCGTAATGTTATTCTGTTTCACCATAAAGTGTATTTTGCATGCATTTTAGCGTTTTGGTATATAACGAGCTCAAATACACTTAAAGGCAAGTTCTTGTTAAAAATTGGTTTTATTCCAGTGTAATGTGATTGCCCTGCTTTTTAGTGATTATTGCCTAACACGCTCAAAAACACTCAAAAGACATTTTTCTGGTAATGTCATTTTTTTCCCACATAAAGCTGGTTTCGCATGTAATTTAGGGTTTTGGTAACTAAGGATGTGAAAAGCACTCAAAATACACGCATTAAGTAAGATGGTTTTGTTTCTCAATTAAGAGTGTTGTTCCAGAGTTTCAGCATTTTGGAATGTAAGAAACTTCTCTATATACACAAGTTTTTGCGTTTTTTGCCTTGTAGTTCTTGTGAAACTATAAAACACTCATTATACACGTTCCTCGTTATGTCCTTTTGCTTCCCAATATAGAGTGTTTTCCATCCATTTTCGTGTTTTATCTAGGTAACAATTTCAAAAATGCTAAAACTATACCTTTTTTGTAATGTTATTTCATTTCTTCATATTGGTTGGTTTGCATCCGTTTTAGCGTTTTTCTACGTAAAACATTGATAAGACACGTTTTTAGTAATTTTGTTTTGGATTCCCATATAGATTGACTTCCATGTTATTTATCGTGTTGGTTCCTAACATGCTGAAAAACACTCATAAGACCGTTTTCTGGCAAAGACATTTAATTTCCCCATATATGTGGCTTTGCATGCACTTTACGGGTTTGGAACATAGCAGTCCGATAAAAGCTAAATTTAACTTTTTGGATAATGTTTTTATTTAACATAATTTTCTGAATTTTGCCCGAATTTTGGCATCTCGGTACCTGTGAAGATGAATAAGAAAAAAAAAAAAATATTGTATTTTTTTTATTTATTTATTGTTTCTCAATAAAGAGTGTTATTTGTGGCTTTTAGCTTTTTGGTAATTAATGAACTTAAAAACACTCATAATACACGTTTCTCGTAATCTCCTTTCGTTTCCCAAAAATAGTGTTCTTTGCATGTATTTTAGCGTTTTTATTGGCAACATGATCAAAAACACTCAAAATACATGTTTTTGGTAAAGTTATTCTGTTTCACCATAAAGAGTGTTTTCAATGCGTTTTAGTGTTTTGGTATATAAGGAGCTCAAAACACTTAAAGGCAAGTTCTTGGTAAAAATTCGTTTTCCTCCAATGTAATGTGATATCCCTCTTTTTTAGTGCTTTATTGCCTATCACGCTAAAAAACACTCAAAAGACACTTTTCTGGCAAAGTCATTTTTTTTTATCCCACAAGTCTATTTTTGCATGCAATTTGGGGTTTTGGTAACTAAGAATAAGAAAAGCACTCAAAATACACGCATTTATTAAGGTTTTTCTGTTTCTCAATTAGAAGTGTTATACATGAGTTTTAGCATTTTTGTATCTAGGAAACCTCTCCATATACACGAGATTTTGCGTTTTTTCCCTTGTGGTTCTTTTGAACTATAAAACACTCATGATACACTTTTCTTCCAATGTCCTTTTGTTTCCCAATATAGGGTGCTTTACATCAATTTTCGCGTTTTTTTTTGTAGGTAACAAGCTGAAAAACACTCAAAATATATCTTTTTAGTAACATTTTTCTTATTCTTGATATTGGTTGCTTTGCATCCGTTTTAGCGATTTTCTACGTAAAACACTGAGAAGACACGTTTTCAGTAACTTTGTTTTGGACTCCCATATAGAGTGAGTTCCATATTATTTATCATTTTTGTTGCCTAACATGCTAAAAAAAAACTCAAAACACAGATTTCTAATAAAGTCGTTTAATTTCCTCATATAGGAGGCTTTGCATGCACTTTAGGGTTTGGTACATAACAATCCGAAAAAAAAGCTGAAATTAACTTTTTTGATAATATTTTTTTATTATATGATTGCCCTGAATTTTCCCATAATTTTGGCATATCGGTACCTATGAATATGAATAACAAAAAAAAAATTCCTATTTTTTTATTTTTTTTTTATTTTTTATTTTCTCAATAAAGAGTGTTATTTGTGGGTTTTAGCTTTTTGGTACTTAAGGAACTTAAAAAACACTCATAATACACGTTTCTCGTAATGTCCTTTTGTTTCCCAAACATAATGTTCTTTCCATGTATTTAAGCGTTTTTATAGATAACATGATCAAAAACACTCAAAATACATGTTTTTGGTAATGTTATTCTGTTTCTCCATGAAGTTTGTTTTGCATGCGGTTTAGCGGTTTGGTATTTTAGCAGCTCAAAAACACTTAAAGGCAAGTTTTTGGTATAAATTAGTGTTATTCCAATGTAATATGTTTGCCCTGCTTTTTAGTACTTTGCATTTTGGATACCAAAATTGCCTATCACGCCGAAAAACACTTAAAAGACCCTTTTCTGGTAATGACATTTTTTTCTCACATAAAGGTTATTTCGCATGCAATTTGAGGTTTTGGTAACTGAGAATGTGAAAAGCACTCAAAATACACGCATTTAGTAAGGTTGTTCTGTTTCTCAGTTAAGAGTGTTATTCATGAGTTTCAACGTTAGCACCAAAACTCTAAAGAGCATGGAAGACACTCTATATAAAAATCAAAACAACATTATCAAAATGGTGTCTTTTGAGTGTTTTTGAGCTTCTTACGTTCCAAAATGCTAAAACGCGTGCACAATAGCCTTTATCGGGAGACATTACCAAAAACGTATGATTTAAGCGTTTTCCAGCTTTTTAGAAACCAAAACGCCTAAATGAATGTGCTAATCACGTGATTCAGTATTTTATTTCCAAAGAAGCTCAAAAACACTTATAATATACGTTTTTGGTAATGTTGTTCTGTTTTTTCATATTCTGTATAGATTGTTGTACCTAACATGAGGAAAAATCCCATTTGTTTGGTTAATTTGTGTGCATTTTGGCGTTCTTTTTTTTTGGTTCTTTTAAAACTATAAAACACTCATTATACACGTTTCTCGTAATGTTGTTTTGTTTCCTATCCATTTTTGCATTTTTTTGTAGTTAACAAGCTCAAAAATACTCAAAATATACCTTTTTTGTAATGTTATTCTATTTCTTCATAAAGGTTGGTTTGCATCCGCTTTAGCGTTTTTCTACGTAAAACACTGAAAAGACACGTTTTCAGTAATTTTCTTTTGGATTCACATATTGACTGACTTCCATATTATTTATCGTTTTAGTGCCTAACATGCTGAAAAACACTGAAAAGACAGGTTTCTGGTAAAGTCGTTTAACTTCCTTATATAGGTGGCTTTGAATGCACTTTAGGGTTTGGTACATAACAATCCGAAAAAAAAGCTATAAATAACTCTTTTGGTAATGTTCTTTTTTCCACATAAATTACCTGAAATTTGTCAGAGTTTTGGCATCTCGGTACCTATAAGGATAAATAAAAAAAAAAAATAAATAAATAAATAAAAAATCCAATTTTTAAAATTTTTTGTTAATTATTTTTTTATCTAAATAAAGAGTGTTATTTGTGGGTTTTAGCTTTTAGGTACTGAAAAAAATTTAAAAAACACTCATAATACACGTTTCTCGTAATGTCCTTTCGTTTCCCAAACATAAAGTTCTTTGCATGTATTTAAGCGTTTTTATAGATATCATGATCAAAAACACTCAAAATACATGTATTTGGTAATATTATTCTGTTTCTTTATAAAATGTATTTTGCATGCATTTTAGCGTTTTGGTATGTAAGGCGCTCAAAAACACTTAAAGGCAAGTTCTTGGTAAAATTTGGTTTTATTCCCATGTAATGTGATTGACCTTCCTTTTAGTGCTTTATTGCGTAACACGTTCAAAAACACTCAAAAGACATGCAAGGCCTTGCATATGAGGAAATTAAAGACCTTACCAGAAATCTGTCTTTTGAGTGTTTTTCAGCATGTTAGGCACCAAAACGATAAATAATAAAGAACTTACTCTATGTGGGAATCAAAAAGAAAATTACTGAAAACCTGTCTTCTCAGTGTTTTACGTAGAAAAACGCTAAAACTGATGCAAACCAACCCGTATCAAGAAGCAGAAAAACATTACCAAAAATGTATTTTTTGAGTGTTTTTGAGCTTGTTACCTACAAAAAAATAAAACGCAAAAATTGATACAAAGCACTCTATATTGGGAAACAAAGGGACATTGCAAGAAAAGTGTATAATGAATGTTTCATAGTTCAAAAAAACCACAAGGCAAAAAACGCAAAAACTCGTGTATATGGAGAAGTTTTCTAGATACCAAAATGCAGAAACTCGTGAATAACACTCTTAATTGAGAAACAGAACAACCTTACTAAATGCGTGTCAAATACACCAAAAGGCAAGTTCTTCTTAAAAGTGGGTTTTATTCCCATGTAATATGATTGCCCTGCTTTTTAGTGCTTTATTGCCTAACACGCTCAAAAACACTCAAAGACACTTTTCTGGTAATATCATATTTTTCCCACATAAAGCTAGTTTCGCATGGAATTTGGGGTTTTGGTAACTAAGAATGTAAAAAAAAACACTCAAAATACACGCATTTAGTAAGGTTGTTCTGTTTCTTGATTAAGACTGTTATTCATGAGTTTCAGAATTTTGGTATCTTAGAATCTTCTCCATACAGTCGAGTTTTTGGGTTGTTTGCCTTGTGATTCTGGTGAAACTATAAAACACTCATTATATACGCTTCTCGTTATGTCCTTTTTTTTCCTTATATTGAGTGCTTTGCATCCATTTTCGCGTTTTTTTTATGTAACAAGCTCAAAAACACACAAAATATACTTTTTTTGATAATGTTATTCTATTTATTTATATTAGTTGGTTTGCATCTGTTTTAGCGTTTTTCTACGTAAATCTTTTAAAACACACGTTTCCAGTAATTTTGTTTTAGATTTCCATATAGAGTGACTTTCATATTATTTATCGTTTTGGTGCCTAACATGCTTTTTGGTGCCTTTTGCTTCCCAATGTAGAGTGCTTTCCATCCATTTTCGCGTTTTTTGTAGGTAACAATTTCAAAAACACAAATAATATACCATTTTGGTAATGTTATTCTATTTCTTCATTTTGGTTGTTTTGCATCCATTTTAGCGTTTACTACATAAAACACCGAAAAGACACGTTTTCAGTAATTTTGTTTTGGATTCTCATATAGATTGACTTCCTTGGGTTTTATCGTGTTGGTTCCTAACATGCTGAAAAACACTCATAAGACAGTTTTCTGGCAAAGACGTTTAATTTCCCCATATAGGTGGCTTTGCATGCACTTTAGGGGTTTGGTACATAGCAGTCCGAAAAAAAAGCTAAATTTAACTTTTTTGATAATGTCCTTATTTCATATAATTTCCTGAAAATTTCCCGAATTTTGGCACCTCGTTACCTGTGAAGATGAATAAGAATAAAAAAAAAATTTTGTATTTTTTTTCTCAATAGTGTAATTTGTGGCTTTTAGCTTTTTCGTACTTAATGAATTTAAAAGCACTCATAATACACGTTTCTCGTCATGTCCTTTCATTTCCCAAAAATGGGGTTCTTTGCATGTATTTAAGCGTTTTTATTGGTAACATGATCAAAAACACTCAAAATACATGTTTTTCGTAATGTTATTCTGTGTCACCATAAAGTGTATTTTGCATGCATTTTAGCGTTTTGGTATATAACGAGCTCAAATACACTTAAAGGCAAGTTCTTGTTAAAAATTGGTTTTATTCCAGTGTAATGTGATTGCCCTGCTTTTTAGTGCTTTATTGCTTAACACGCTCAAAAACACTCAAAAGACATTTTTCTGGTAATGTCATTTTTTTCCCACATAAAGCTGGTTTCGCAAGTAATTTAGGGTTTTAGTAACTAAGGATGTGAAAAGCACTCAAAATACACGCATTAAGTAAGATGGTTTTGTTTCTCAATTAAGAGTGTTGTTCCAGAGTTTCAGCATTTTGGAATGTAAGAAACTTCTCTATATACACAAGTTTTTGCGTTTTTTGCCTTGTAGTTCTTGTGAAACTATAAAACACTCATTATACACGTTCCTCATAATGTCCTTTTGCTTCCCAATATAGAGTGCTTTCCATCTATTTTCGTGTTTTTTGTAGGTAACAATTTCAAAAATGCTCAAAATATACCTTTTTGGTAATATTATTTCATTTCTTCATATTGGTTGGTTTGCATCCGTTTTAGCGTTTTTCTACGTAAAACACCGATAAGACACGTTTTTAGTAATTTTGTTTTGGATTCCCATATAGATTGACTTCCATGTTATTTATCGTGTTGGTTCCTAACATGCTGAAAAACACTCATAAGACCGTTTTCTGGCAAAGACATTTAATTTCCCCATATATGTGGCTTTGCATGCACTTTACGGGTTTGGTACATAGCAGTCCGATAAAAGCTAAATTTAACTTTTTGGATAATGTTTTTATTTCACATAATTTCCTGAATTTTGCCCGAATTTTGGCATCTCGGTACCTGTGAAGATGAATAAGAAAGGAAAAAAATATTGTATTTTTTTTATTTATTTATTGTTTCTCAATAAAGAGTGTTATTTGTGGCTTTTAGCTTTTTGGTAATTAATGAACTTAAAAACACTCATAATACACGTTTCTCGTAATCTCCTTTCGTTTCCCAAAAATAGTGTTCTTTGCATGTATTTTAGCGTTTTTATTGGCAACATGATCAAAAACACTCAAAATACATGTTTTTGGTAAATTTATTCTGTTTCACCATAAAGAGTGTTTTCTATGCGTTTTAGTGTTTTGGTATATAAGGAGCTCAAAAACACTTAAAGGCAAGTTCTTGGTAAAAATTCGTTTTCCTCCAATGTAATGTGATATCCCTCTTTTTAGTGCTTTATTGCCTAACACGCTCAAAAACACTCAAAAGACACTTTTCTGGCAAATCATTTTTTTTATCCCACAAGTCTATTTTTGCATGCAATTTGGGGTTTTGGTAACTAAGAATATGAAAAGCACTCAAAATACACGCATTTATTAAGGTTTTTCTGTTTCTCAATTAGGAGTGTTATACATGAGTTTTAGCATTTTTGTATCTAGGAAACCTCTCCATATACACGAGATTTTACGTTTTTTCCCTTGTGGTTCTTTTGAACTATAAAACACTCATGATACACTTTTCTTGCAATGTCCTTTTGTTTCCCAATATAGGGTGCTTTACATCAATTTTCGCGTTTTTTTTTTTTTTTTTTTGTAGGTAACAAGCTGAAAAACACTGAAAATATATCTTTTTAGTAACATTTTTCTTATTCTTGATATTGGTTGCTTTGCATCCGTTTTAGCGATTTTCTACGTAAAACACTGAGAAGACACGTTTTCAGTAACTTTGTTTTGGACTCCCATATAGAGTGAGTTCCATATTATTTATCATTTTGGTGCCTAACATGCTAAAAAACACTCAAAACACAGATTTCTGGTAAAGTCGTTTAATTTCCTCATATAGGAGGCTTTGCATGCACTTTAGGGTTTGGTACATAACAATCCGAAATAAAAGCTGAAATTAACTTTTTTGATAATATTTTTTTATTATATGATTGCCCTGAATTTTCCCAGAATTTTGGCATATCGGTACCTATGAATATGAATAACAAAAAAAAATTCCTATTTTTTACATTTTTTCTTGTTTTTTATTTTCTAAATAAAGAGTGTTATTTGTGGGTTTTAGCTTTTTGGTACTTAAGGAACTTAAAAAACACTCATAATACACGTTTCTCGTAATGTCCTTTTGTTTCCCAAACATAATGTTCTTTCCATGTATTTAAGCGTTTTTATAGATAACATGATCAAAAACACTCAAAATACATGTTTTTGGTAATGTTATTCTGTTTCTCCATAAAGTTTGTTTTGCATGCGTTTTAGTGGTTTGGTATTTAAGCAACTCAAAAACACTTAAAGGCAAGTTTTTGGTATAAATTAGTGTTATTCCAATGTAATATGTTTGCCCTGCTTTTTAGTACTTTGCATTTTGTATACCAAAATTGCCTATCACGCCGAAAAACACTTAAAAGACCCTTTTCTGGTAATGACATTTTTTTCTCACATAAAGGTTATTTCGCATGCAATTTGGGGTTTTGGTAACTGAGAATGTGAAAAGCACTCAAAATACACGCATTTAGTAAGGTTGTTCTGTTTCTCAGTTAAGAGTGTTATTCATGAGTTTCAGCATTTTGGTATCTAGGAACCTTCTCCATATACACGAGTTTTTGTGTTTTTTTGCCTTTTGGTTCTTTTGAACTATAAAAAAAAAAAACTCATAATACACCATAATATACCATAAATGTCCTTAGGTCGGACTGCCTTTCCGTCGACGACCCTAAGTGTCTTGACACCCCCCTCAACTTTTTCTTCATTAACTTCTGCAACATTCGCGGTCTAAGATCTAATTTTCAATCTGTAGAACACCACCTCTCCTCTTCTAAACCTCATCTTCTTTTCCTCACTGAAACTCAGGTGTCTGAGGCAACTGACAGTAGCCCCTTTTCTGTTCCCTCCTACTTTCTCTATCCTCATTTTCGATCCAAAGCTGGATGCTGCGTTTATGTGCGCAATGACTTAACCTGCTCTCGTGCCCACGCTCTTGAATCTTCCGAGTTTTCCACCATCTGGCTACGACTACAGAGTCATTCTCATACTAAATTTATCTGTGCTGTATACCTCTCTCCTAACTCCTCTGACTATAAGAAATTCTTTGACTACTTAACTTCCAAAGTGGAGCACATTCTGACCCTCTTCCCTTTTGCAGAGATCTCCATTCTTGGAGACTTCAATGTTCACCACCAGCTTTGGCTTTCCTCTCCCTTCACTGACCATCCTGGTGAACTAGCCTACAACTTTGCTATCCTCCATGACCTAGAGCAATTGGTGCAACACCCTACTCGTATTCCTGACCGTCTTGGAGATACGCCCAACATTCTTGACCTTTTCCTGACCTCTAATCCTTCTGCTTATGCTGTCACCCTTTCTTCTCCGTTGGGCTCCTCCGATCACAATCTCATATCTTTATCTTGTCCTATCACTCCAATCCCTCCTCAGGATCCCCCTAAGCGAAGGTGCCTCTGGCGTTTTGCCTCTGCTAGTTGGGGGGACCTGAGGCGGTATTTTGCTGATTTTCCTTGGAATGACTACTGCTTCCGTGTCAGAGACCCGTCTTTGTGTGCTGAGCGCATAACAGAGGTGATAGTGTCTGGCATGGAGGCGTACATTCCTCACTCTTTTTCTCGTCCTAAACCTTCTAAACCTTGGTTTAACACAGCTTGTTCTCGTGCTATACATGATAGAGAGGTGGCCCACAAAAGGTACTTAAGCCTTCCTTCACCAGAATCTCATGCACTTTATATTTCTGCCCGGAACCATGCCAAGTCTGTTCTCCAACTAGCCAAAAACTCCTTCATTAACAGAAAATGTCAAAACCTTTCAAGATCTAACTCCCCTCGTGATTTCTGGCATCTAGCCAAAAATATCTCCAATAACTTTGCTTCTTCTTCTTTCCCTCCTCTACTTCAACCAGATGGCACCACTGCTATCACATCTATTTCTAAAGCTGAACTCTTTGCTCAAACCTTTGCTAAAAACTCTACCTTGGACGATTCTGGGCTTGTTCCTCCCTCTCCTCCACCCTCTGACTACTTCATGCCTCGTATTAAAATTCTTCGTAATGATGTTTTCCATGCCCTCGCTGGCCTAAACCCTCAGAAGGCTTATGGACCTGATGGGGTCCCTCCTATTGTTCTCCGAAACTGTGCCTCCGTGCTTGCACCTTGCCTAGTCAAACTCTTTCAGCTCTGTCTGTCAACATCTACCTTTCCTTCTTGCTGGAAGTTTGCCTACATTCAACCTGTTCCTAAAAAGGGTGACCGCTCTAATCCCTCAAACTACCGTCCTATTGCTTTAATTTCCTGCTTATCTAAAGTTTTTGAATCTATCCTCAACAGGAAGATTCTTAAACATCTATCACTTCACAACCTTCTATCTGATCGCCAGTATGGGTTCCGTCAAGGCCGCTCTACTGGTGATCTTCTGGCTTTCCTTACTGAGTCTTGGTCATCCTCTTTTAGAGACTTTGGTGAAACTTTTGCTGTTGCCTTGGACATATCAAAAGCCTTTGATAGAGTCTGGCACAAAGCTTTGATTTCCAAACTACCCTCCTACGGTTTCTATCCTTCTCTCTGTAACTTCATCTCAAGTTTCCTTTCTGACCGTTCTATTGCTGCTGTGGTAGACGGTCACTGTTCTTCACCTAAATCTATTAACAGTGGTGTTCCTCAGGGTTCTGTCCTGTCACCCACTCTCTTCTTATTATTCATTAATGATCTTCTAAAACAAACTTCTTGTCCTATCCACTCCTATGCTGATGATACCACCCTGCACTTTTCCACGTCTTTTCATAGACGTCCAACCCTTCAGGAGGTAAACATATCACGCAGGGAAGCCACAGAACGCCTGACTTCTGATCTTTCTAAAATTTCTGATTGGGGCAGAGCAAACTTGGTATTGTTCAATGCCTCAAAAACTCAATTCCTCCATCTATCAACTCGACACAATCTTCCAGACAACTATCCCCTCTTCTTCAATGACACTCAACTATCCCCCTCTTCTACACTGAACATCCTCGGTCTGTCCTTTACTTATAATCTGAACTGGAAACTTCACATCTCATCTCTAGCTAAAACAGCTTCCATGAAGTTAGGTGTTCTGAGACGTCTCCGCCAGTTTTTCTCACCCCCGCAGCTGCTAACTCTGTACAAGGGCCTTATCCGTCCATGTATGGAGTATGCTTCACATATCTGGGAGGGTTCCACTCATACTGCTGTTCTAGACAGGGTGGAATCAAAAGCTTTTCGTCTCATCAACTCCTCTCCTCTAACTGACTGTCTTCAGCCTCTCTCTCACCGCCGCAATGTTGCATCTCTAGCTGTCTTCTACCGCTATTTTCATGCTAACTGCTCTTCTGATCTTGCTAACTGCATGCCTCCCCTCCTTCCGCGGCCTCGCTGCACAAGACTTTCTTCTTTCTCTCACTCCTATTCTGTCCACCTCTCTAACGCAAGAGTTAACCAGTATTCTCAATCATTCATCCCTTTCTCTGGTAAACTCTGGAACTCCTTGCCTGCTTCTGTATTTCCACCTTCCTATGACTTGAATTCCTTCAAGAGGGAGGTTTCAAGACACTTATCCACCAATTTTTGACCACTGCTTTGACCCTTTTAGGGACTGGCATTTCAGTGGGCATTTTTTTTATTAGATTTTTGTTGCCCTTGGCCAGTATCCTTCCTACATAAAAAAAAAAAAAAAAAAAAAAAAAACATTTGCCAAAAACGTGTATTTTGAATGTTTTTCAGCTTATTTCGTACCAATACGCAAAAAATCATTCATTTCACCCTTTATAAGGTAAAGAGACGACATTCCCAGAAAAAATGTTATTTCGGGGCTTTTCAACGTTAGCACCAAAACTCTAAAGAGCATGGAAGACACTCTATATAAAAATCAAAACAACATTATCAAAATGGTGTCTTTTGAGTGTTTTTGAGCTTCTTACGTTCCAAAATGCTAAAACGCGTGCACAATAGCCTTTATCGGGAGACATTATCAAAAACGTATGATTTAAGCGTTTTCCAGCTTTTTAGAAACCAAAACGCCTATATGAATGTCCTAATCACGTGATTCAGTATTTTATTACCAAAGAAGCTCAAAAACACTTATAATATACGTTTTTGGTAATGTTGTTCTGTTTATTTATATTCTGTATAGATTGTTGTACCTAACATGAGGAAAAATCCCATTTGTTTGGTTAATTTGTGTGCATTTTGGCGTTCTTTTTTTTTTGGTTCTTTTAAAACTATAAAACACTCATTATACACGTTTCTCGTAATGTCCTTTTCTTTCCTAATATAGAGTGCTTTATATCCATTTTTGCATTTTTTTGTAGGTAACAAGCTCAAAAATACTCAAAATGTATCTTTTTGGTAATGTTATTCTATTTCTTCATAAAGGTTGGTTTGCATCCGCTTTAGCGTTTTTCTACGTAAAACACTGAAAAGACACGTTTTCAGTAATTTTCTTTTGGATTCACATATTGGCTGACTTCCATATTATTTATCGTTTTAGTGCCTAACATGCTGAAAACACTGAAAAGACAGGTTTCTGGTAAAGTCGTTTAACTTCCCTATATAGGTGGCTTTGGATGCACTTTAGGGTTTGGTACATAACAATCCGAAAAAGAAGCTATAAATAACTCTTTTGGTAATGTTCTTTTTTCCACATAAATTCCCTGAAATTTGGCAGAATTTTGGCATCTCGGTACCTATAAGGATAAATAACAAAAAAAAAAAAAAAATAAATAAATAAAAAATCCAATTTTTAAAATTTTTTGTTAATTATTTTTTTTATCTAAATAAAGAGTGTTATTTGTGGGTTTTAGCTTTTAGGTACTGAAAAAAATTAAAAAAAACACTCATAATACACGTTTATCGTAATATCCTTTCGTTTCCCAAACATAAAGTTATTTGCATGTATTTAAGCGTTTTTATAGATATCATGATCAAAAACACTCAAAATACAAGTATTTGGTAATATTATTCTGTTTCTTTATAAAATGTATTTTGCATGCATTTTAGCGTTTTGGTATGTAAGGCGCTCAAAAACACTTAAAGGCAAGTTCTTGGTAAAATTTGCTTTTATTCCTATGTAATGTGATTGACCTTCCTTTTAGTGCTTTATTGCGTAACACGTTCAAAAACACTCAAAAGACATGCAAGGCCTCGCATATGAGGAAATTAAAGACCTTACCAGAAATCTGTCTTTTGAGTGTTTTTCAGCATGTTAGGCACCAAAACGATAAATAATAAACAACTCACTCTATGTGGAGTTCAGGAAATTATATGAAATAAGAACATTATCAAAAAAGTTAAATTTAGCTTTTTTTTTCGGACTGTTATGTACCAAACCCCTAAAGTGCATGCAAAGCCACCTATATGGAAAAATTATACCTCTTTGCCAAAAAACTGTCTGATGAGTGTTTTTCAGCATGTTAGAACCAACACGATAAAACCCAAGGAAGTCAATCTATATAGGAATCCAACACACAATTACTGAAAACGTGTCTTTTCGGAGTTTTACGTACGCTAAAGCGGATGCAAACCAACCAAAATGAAGATGTAGAATAACATTACCAAAAAGGTATATTTTGAGTGTTTTTGAAATTGTTACATACAAAAAACGCGAAAATGGATGGAAAGCACTCTATATTGGGAAGCAAAAGGACATTACGAGAAACGTGTATAATGAGTGTTTTATAGTTTAACAAGAACCACAAGGCAAAAAACGCAAAAACTCGTGTATATAAAGAAGTTTCTTACATTCCAAAATGCTGAAACTCATGAATAAGACTTTTAATTGAGAAACAGAACTATTTTACCAAATGTGAGTATTTTGAGTGTTTTTCACATTCTTAGTTACGAAAATCCGAAATTACAAATGAAATTAGTTTTATGTGGGAAAAAAATGACATTACCAGAAAAGTGTCTTGTGAATGTTTTAGAGTGTGATATACAACAAAGCACTAAAAAGCAGAACAATCACATTACGTGGGAATAAAACCAACTTTTACCAAAAATATGCCTTTAAGTGTTTTTAACTCTTTATATAACAAAACGCTAAAACGCATGCAAAACACCCTTTATGGAAAAACAAAATAACATTACCAAAAGCATGAAATTTAAGTGTTTTTGATCATGTTACCTATAAAAACGCTAAAATACATGCAAAGAACCCTATGTTTGTGAAACGAAAGGATATTTCGAAAATTGTGTATTATGAGAGTTTTTAGGTTCCTTAAGTACCAAAAAGCTAAAACACACAAATAACACTCTTTATAGAGAAAAAAAATAAAATAAAATAAATGAATACAAATTTTTTTTTTTTTTTTGTTATTCATCTTCATAGGTACCGAGATACCAAAATTCTGGCAAAATTCAGGGAAATTAGGTAAAGTAAAAAAATTATAAAAAAAAAATAATTGTAGCTTTTTTCCGGGGTTATGTACCAAACCCTAAGGTGCATGCAAAGCCACCTATATGGGAAAATTACACAATTTTACCAGAAACCTGTACCAGAATTAATTTCAACAAAATTACTGAAAACGAGTCTTTTCAGAGATTTACGAAGAAAAAAGCTAAAATAGATGCAAACCAACCAATGTAAAGAAATAGAATTACATTACCAAAAAGATATATTTTGAGTGTTTTTATGCTTGTTACCTACAAAAAATGCAAAAATGGATGGAAAACACTCTATATTAGGAAACAAAAGAACATTACGAGAAACGTGTATAATTAGTGTTTTATAGTTTAACAAGAACCACAAGGCAATAAACGCAAAAACTTGTGTATATAGAGAAGTTTCTTACATACAAAAATGATGAAATGCATGAAAAACACGTTTAATCGAGAAACAGAACTACCCTACCAAATTGTGTATTTTGAGTGTTTTTTCACATTCATAGTTACGAAATTGCCAAATTACATGCAAAACTAGCTTTATGTGGGAAAAAAATGAGATTACCAGAAAAAATGTCTTTTGAGTGTTTTTGAGCGTGATATGCAACAATACTCTAAAAAGCAGAACAATCACATTACTTGGGAATAAAACCAACTTTTACGAAGAATTTGCCTTTAAGTGTTTTTTAACTCCTTACATACCAAAACGCTAAAACGCATGTAAAAACACCCTTTATGGAGAAACAGAATAACATTACCAAAAATATGTATTTTGAGTGTTTTTGATCATGTATTATGAGTGTTCCTTAAGTACTAAAAAAGCTAAAACTCACAAATAATACTTTATAGAAAAAAAAAAATCTTCATAGGTACCGAGATACCAAATTCTGGAAAAATGCAGGGAAATTTTGTAAAAAAAAATCATTATGAAAAAAATAATCTTAGCTTTTTTCCGGAGTTATGTTCCCAACCCTAAAGTGCAGGCAAAGCCACCTATATGGAGAAATTACTCGAATTTACCAGAAACCTGTCTTTTGAGTGTTTTTTTTTCAGCAATTTCAACAATATTACTGAAAACGTGTCTTTTCAGTGATTTATGTAGAAAAACGCTAAAACGAATGCAAACCAACCAATATGAAGAAATAGAATATTACCAAAAAGATATATTTTTATGTGTTTTTGAGCTTGTTACCAACAAAAAATTTCGAAAATGGATGAAACGCACTCTATATTAGGAAAGAAAAAATCATTACAAGAAATGTGTATAATGAGTGTTTTATAGTTTCACAAGAACCACAAGGCAAAAAACTCAAAAACTCGTGTACATAAAGAAGTTTCTTACACACCAAAATGCTGAAACTCATGAATAACACTTTTAATTGAGAAACAGAACTAAATTACCAAATGTGTGTATTAGAGAAGTTTCTTACATACCAAAATACTGAAGCTCATGAATAACACTTTTAATTAAAAAACAGAACAACCTTACTAAATGCCTGTATTTTGAGTGTTTTTCACATTTTTAGTTACCAAAAACCCAAATTCCATGCGGGAAAAAAATAATATTACCAGAAAATGTCTTTCGAGTGTTTTTGAGAGTGTTAGGCAATAAACCACTAAAAAGCAGGGCAATCACATTACATTGGAATAAAACCAACTTTTACCAAGAACTTGCTTTTAGGTGTTTTTGAGCTCATTACATACCAAAACGCTAAAATGCATGCAAAACACCTTTTATGGACAAAAAGAATAACATTACCAAAAACATGTATTTTAATACATGCAAAGAACCTTATGTTTGGGAAACGAAAGGACATTACGAGAAATATGTATTATGAGTGTTTTTAAGTTCCTTAAGTATTAAAAAGATAAACCCACAAATAACTCTCTTTATTTAGAAAAACTAAATAAATAAAAAATGAAAAAAATAGGATTTATTTATTTATTTTTTTTTTTTGTTAATCATCTTCATAGATATCGAGATGCCAAAATTCTGGGGAAATTCCCTGCTATTATATGATAAAAGAAAATTATCAAAAAAGTTAATTTTAGTTATTTTTTTCGGACTGGTATATACCAAACCCTAAAGTGCATGCAAAGCCTCCTATATGAGGAAATTAAACGACCTTAAAAGAAATCTGTCTTTTGAGTGTTTTTCAGAATGTTAGGCACCAAAAAGATAAATAAATAAGGAACTCACTTTATATGGGAATCCAAAACAAAATTACTGAAAACGTGTCTTCTCAGTGTTTTACGTAGAAAAACGCTAAAATGGATGCAAACCAACCAATATCAAGAAATAGAAAAAACATTACCAAAAAGGTATATTTTGAGTGTTTTTCAGCTTGTTACCTACAAAAAAATGCTAAAATTGATACAAAGCACTCTATATTGGGAAACAGAGGGACATTGCGAGAAAAGTGTATAATGAGTGTATTATAGTTCAAAAGAACAACAAGGCAAAAAACGCAAAAACACGTGTATATGGAAAAGTTTCCTATATACCAAAATGATGAAACTCATGAATAACACTCTTAATTGAGAAACAGAACAACCTTACCAAATTCGTGTGTTTAGAGTGTTTTTTTCATATTCTTAGTCACTAAAAACGCAAATTTCATGCGAAACCAGATTTATATGGGAAAACATGACATTTCTAGAAAAATGTCCTTTGAATGTTTTTGAGCGTGATAGGCAATCAAGCACTAAAAAGCAGGGCAATCACTTTTCATTGGAATAAAACCAATTTTTACCAAGAACTTGCCTTTAAATGCTTTTGAGCTCCTTATATACAAAACCGCTAAAACGCATGCAAAACAAACTTTATGGAGAAACAGAATAACATTACCAAAAACATGTAATTTGTGTGTTTTTTATCATGTTATCTCTAAAAAACGCTTAAATACATGCAAAGAACATTATGTTTGGGACACAGAAGGACATTACGAAAAACGTGGATTATGAGTGTTTTTTTTAAGTTCCCTAAGTACAAAAAAGCTAAAACCCACAAATAAAACTCTTTATTTAGAAAAAAAAAATAGGATTTTTTTATTTTCATCTTCATAGGTACCGAGATGCCAAAATTCTGGGAAAATTCAGGAAAATTTTATGAAACAAAGAATATTATCAAAAAAGTCAATTTTAGCTTTTTTTTCGGATTGTTATATACCAAACCCTAAAGTGCATGCAAAGCCTCCTATATGAGGAAATTAAACGACCTTACTAGAAATCTGTCGTTTGAGTGTTTTTCAGCATGTTAGGCACCAAAACGATAAATAATGAGGGACTCACTCTATATGGGAATCCAAAACAAAATTACTGAAAATGTATCTTCTCAGTGTTTTACGTAGAAAAACGCAAAAATTCGTCTATATAAAGAAGTTTCTTAGATACCAAAATGCTGAAACTCATGAATAACACTCTTAATTGAGAAACAGAACAACTTTACTAAATGCGTGTATTTTGAGTGCTTTTCACCTTAGTTACCAAAATCCCAAATTGCATGGGAAACCAGCTTTATGTAGGAAAAAAATGACATTACGAGAAAAGTGTCTATTGAGTGTTTTTAAGCGTGATAGGGAATAGAGCACTAAAAAGCAGGGGAATCACTTTACATGGCAATAAAATAAATTTTTACGAAGAACTTGCCTTTAAGTGTTTTCAGCTCCTTATGTACTAAAACGCTAAAACGCATGCAAAACACACTTTATGGAAAAAGAGAATAACACTACCAAAAACACACATTTTGCATGTTTTTGGCAAAATTTGGGCAAAATTCAGGAAATTATGAGTCAATTATCAAAAAAGTTAATTTTAGCTTTTTTTTTCATACTGTTATGTACGAAACCCTAAAGTGCATGCAAAGCCACCTATATAGGGAAATTAAACGTCTTTGCCAGAAAACTGTCTTATGAGTGTTTTTCAGCTTGTTAGGCACCATAACGGTAAATAACATGCGTCACTCTATATGGGAATCTAATACAAAATTACTGAAAACGTGTCTTTTCGGTGTTTTACGTAGAAAAACGCTTAAACGGATGCAAACCAACCAATAAGAAGAAATAAAACTACATTACCAAAAAGGTACATTTTGAGTGTTTTTGAGCATGTTACCTACAAAAAACGCGAAAATGGATGCAAAGCACTCCCTATTGGAAAACAAAAGGACATTACGAGAAACGTGTATAATGAGTATCTTATTATTTTTGAGCAAAAGAACTTGTGGTTCACAAGAACTACAAGGCAAAAAACGCAAAAAATTCGTGTATATAAAGAAGTTCCTTAGATACCAATATGCTAAACCCATGAATAACAATATTAATTGAGAAACAGAACAACGTTACCAAATTAGTGTACTTTGAGTGCTTTTCACATTCTTAGTTAGCAAAACCCCAAATAGAACGCGAATCTATGTTGGAAAAAAAATGACATTACCAAAAGTGTCTTTTGAGTGTTTTTGAGCGTTTTAGACAATAAATTATATAAAAAAAAAAAACAGGGCACATTACATGGGAATAAAACCAACATTTACCAAGAACTTGCCTTGAAGTGTTTTTGACCTCCTTACAAACCAAAACGCATGCAAAAAACTCTTTAATGGAGAAGCAAAATAACATTACTAAAAACATGTGTTTTAAGTCCTTTTGATCATATTATCTATAAAAACGCTTAAATACATGCAAAGAACCCTATGTTTGGGAAACGAAAGGACATCACGAGAAACATGTATTAGGGCCGTTTTTAAATTGCTTAAGTAACAAAACGTTAAAACCCATAAATAACACTCTTTATAGAGAAAAAAAATAAAAAATAAAAAAAATAGCTTTTTTATATTGATTTTCATAGGTACCAAGATGCCAAAATTCTACCAAAATTCAGGGAATTTATGTGGAAAAAAGAACATTATCAAAAAAGTCAATTATAGCTCTTTTTCGGATTTTTATGTTCCAAACTCTAAAGTGCATGCCACCTATATAAGGAAGTTAAACGACTTTACCAGAAACCTGTCTTTTCAGTGTTTTCCAGCATGTTAGGCACCAAAACGATAAATAATATGGAAGTCAGTCAATATGTGAATCCAAAACAAAATTACTGGAAACGTGTCTTTTCAGTGTTTTACGTAGAAAACGCTGAAACGGATGCAAACCAACAAATATGAAGAAATAGAATAACATTACCAAAAAGTGTTTTTTAGCTTTTTACCTACAAAAAACGCGCAAATGGATGGAAAGCACTCTATATTGGGAAGCAAAAGGACATTACGAGAAACGTGTATAATGAGTGTTTTATAGTTTCACAAGATCCACAATGCAAAAAACGCAAAAACTCGTGTATATAGAGAAGTTTCTTACATACCAAAACGCTAAAACTCATGAATAACACTTTTAATTGAAAAACAGAACTACCTTACCAAATGTGTGTATTTTGAGTGTTTTTCACATTCTTAGTTACGAAAATCCCAAATTACATGCAAAACTACCTTTATGGGGGAAAAAAATGAAATTACCAGAAAAGTGTCTTTTGAGTGTTTTTTAGCGTTATATGCAACAAAACACTAAAAAGCAGAACAATCACATTACATTGGAATAAAACCAAATTTTACGAAGAACTTGCCTTTAAGTGTTTTTTAACTCCTTACATACCAAAACGCTAAACACATGCAAAACAACCTTTATGAAGAAACAGAATAACATTACCAGAAACATATATTTTGATTGTTTTTGATAATGTTACCTATAAAATCGCTTAAATACATGCAAAGAACCCTATGTTTGTGAAACGAAAGGACATTACGAAAATCCTGTATTATGAGTATTTTTTAAGTTCCTTAAGTACCAAAAATCTAAAACCCACAAATAACACTCTTTATAGAGAAAAAAAAAATAAAAAAAATAGATTTTTTTTTTTGTTATTCATCTTCATAGGTAACGAGATGCCAAAATTTTGAGAAAAGACAGGGAAATTATGTGAAAAAAAACATAAAAAAAATGATTTTAGCTTTTTCCGGAGTTATGTACGAAACCCGGAAGTGCATGCAAAGCCACCTATATGGGGATATTACACGACTTTACAAGAAACGTGTCTTTGGGTGTTTTCAGCAATTTCAACAATATTACTGAAAACGTGTCTTTTCAGTTTTAGCGTAGAAAACTAAAACGGATGCAAACCAACCAATATGAAGAAATAGAATAACATTACAAAAAAGTTGAGTGTTTTTGAGCTTGTTACCTACAAAAAACGCAAAAATGAATGCAAAGCAGTCTATATTGGGAAACAAAAGGATATTACAAGAAAATTGTATAATGAATGTATTAATAGTTTTCAACAACCATAAGGCAAAAAACGCAAAACTCGTATATATGGAGAAGTTTCTTAGATACCAAAATGCTGAAACTCATGAACAACACTTTTAATTGAGAAACAGAACAATTTCAGGAAATGAGTGTATTTTGAGTGTTTTTTTTTTTTCACATTCTTAGTGGTCCAACCCCAAATTACATGCAAAACTGTGGAAAAAAAATGAAATTACTAGAAAAGTGCCTTTTTAGTGTTTTTTTCAGCGTGTTAGGCAATAAAGCATTAAAAAGCAGGGCAATCACATTACATGGGAATATAACCAACTTTTACCAAGAACTTGCCTTTAAGTTTTTTTGAGCTCCTTACATACTAAAACGCTAAAACCCATGGAAAACACCGTGTGGAAAAACAGAATAACATTATCAAAAACATGTATTTTGAGTGTTTTTGAGCTTGTTACCAATAAAAACGCTTAAATACATGCAAAGAACCCTATGTTTGGGAATAAAAGGACTTTACGAGGAATGTGTATTATGAGTATAAGTTCCTTAAGTACCAAAAAGCTAAAACCCACAAATAACACTATACAGAAAAATTAAATTAAAATAAATTAAAATATAACATTTTTTTAATGATCTTCATAGGCAACGAGATGCCAAAATTCTGGCAAAATTCAGGACTGAAAATTACGTGAAAAAAGAATATTGTGAAAGAGGTTAATTTTAGCTTTTTTTTTCGGACTGTTATATACCAAACCCTAAAGTGTATGCAAAGCCACCTATATAAGGAAATTAAACGACTTTACAAGAAACCTGTCTTTTGAGTGTTTTTCAGCATGTTAGGCATCAAAACGATAAATAACATGAAAGTCACTCTATATGGGAATCCAAAAATTACTGAAAACGTGTCTTTTCTGTGTTTACGTAGAAAAACGCTAAACACGGATGGAAACCAACCAATATGAAGAAATAGAATAACATTACCAAAAAGGTATATTTTGAGTGTTTTTGATCATGTTACCTATAAAAACGCTTCAATACATGTAAAGAACCTTATCTTTAGGAAACAAAAGGACATTACGAGAATTGAGTATTATGAGTGTTTTTACGTTCCTTAAGTACCAAAAAGCTTAAACCCACAAATAACACTCTTTATAGAGAAAAAATAAATAAATGAAAAAATATCATTTTTTTTTATTGATCTTCAAAGGTATCGAGATGCCAAAATTCTGGCAAAATTCAGGGAAATAATGTGAAAAAAGAATATCATAAAAGTTAATTTTAGCTTTTTTTCAGACCGTTATGTACCAAACCCTAAAGTGCATGTAGAGCCACCTATATGGGGAAAATAAACGACTTTGCCTGAAACCTGTCTTTTGCCTGTTTTTCAGTATGTTAGGCACCAAAACAATAAATAATATGGAAATCACTCTGTATGGGAATCCAAAACAAAATTACTGAAAACGTGTCTTTTCAGTGTTTTACGTAGAAAAACGCTAAAAAGAAAGCAAATCAACCAATATCATGAAATAAAATAATTTTACCAAAAAGGTATGTTTTGTGTTTTGAGCGAAAATGGATGCAAATCTCTCTATATTGGGAAACAAAAGCACATTTAGAGAAAAGTGTATAATGATTGTTTTATAAGTTTCACAAGAACCAGAAGACAAAAAACGCAAAAACTCGCGTATATTGAGAAGTTTCTTACATACCAAAATGCTAAAACTTATGAATAATACTTTTAATTGAGAAACAGAACTACCTTACCAAATGTACGTATTTTGGGTGTCTTTCACATTCTTAGTTACGAAAATCCCAAATTACATGCGAAACTAACTTTTTGTTGGAAAAAAATGACATTATCAGAAAAGTGTCTTTTGAGTGTTTTTGAGCGTGATATGCACTAAAAAAAGCACTAAAAAGCAGAATAATCACATTATATAGGAATAAAACTAACTATTACGAAGAACTTGCCTTTAAATGATTTTAACTCCTTACATACCAAAACGCTAAAACGCATGGAAAACACACTTTATGGAGAAACAGAATAACATTACCAAAAAACATGTATTTTGAGTGTTTTTGATCATATTTCCTATAAAAACGCTTAAATACATGCAAAGAACCCTATGTCTGTGAAATGAAAGGATATATAAGAAAAAAATTAGCTTTTTTCTGGAATTATGTACCAAACCCAAAAGTGCATGCAAAGCCACCTATATGGGGAAATTACACGACTTTACCAGAAATCTGTCTTTTGAGTGTTTTACAGATATTTCAACAATATTACTAAAAACGTGTCTTTTCAGTGATTTACGAAGAAAAACCCTAAAACGGATGCAAACCAACCAATATGAAGAAATAGAATATTTTTACCAAAAAGATATATTTTGAGTGTTTTTCAACTTGTTATCTAGAAAAAAATGCGAAAATGGATGGAAAGTACTCAATATTGGGAAACAAAAGAACATTACGAGAAACGTGTACAATGAGTGTTTTAGAGTTTCATACGAACCACAAGGCAAAAAACGCAAAAAACTAGATATTACCAAAAAAGTGTCTTTTGAGTGTTTTTGAGCGTGATATGCAACAAAGCACTAAAAAGCAAAAGAATCATATTACATGGGAATAAAACCAACTTTTACGAAGAACTTGCCTTTAAGGTTTTTTTTTTTAACTCCTTACATACCAAAACGCTAAAACGCATGCAAAAACACCCTTTTATACAGAGTAACATTACCGAAAACATGTATTTTGAGTGTTTTTGATCATGTTATTTATTAAAAACGCTTAAATACATGCAAAGAGCCTTATGTTTAGGAATTGAAAGGACATTACGAGAAACGTGTATTATGAGTGTTTTTAATTTCCTTAAGTACTAAAAAAGCTAAAACCCACAAATAAAGCTCTTTATAGAGAAAAAAAAAACAATAAATTAATTTTTTTTTTTTATTCATCTTCATAGGTACTAAGATGCAAAAATTCTGGCAATATTCTTTGGGAATCGAAAACAAAATTACTAAAAACGTGTTTTTTCGGTGTTTAACGTAGAAAAACCTTAAAACGGATGCAAACCAACCAATATGAAGAAATAGAATAACATTACCAAAAAGGTATATTTTGAGTGTTTTTGAGGTTACCTAGAAAAAACGCGAAAATGCAAAGCACTCCCTATTGGGAAAGAAAAGGACATTACAAGAAACGTCTATAATGAGTGTCTTTTCATATTCGGGCAAAGAACTTGTGGTTCACAAGAACCACAAGGCAAAAAGCGCATAAAGTCGTGTATATAAAGAAGTTTCTTAGACACAAAAATGCTGAAACTTATGGATAACAATCTTAATTCAGAACCAGAACATTACCAAATGCGTGTATTTTGAGTGTTTTTTCACATTCTTTGCAAAACATCAAATAGCATGCGAAACTACCTTTATGGGGGAAAAAAAATGACATTACCAAAAGTGCCTTTTGAGTGTTTTTGAGCATGTTAGGCAATAAAGCACTAAAAAGCAGGGCAATCATATTACACTGGAATAAAACCAACTTTTACAAAGAACTTGCCTTGAAGTATTTTTCAGCTCCTTACATACCAAATCGCTAAAACGCATGCAAAACACTCCTTTATGGAGAAGCAGAATAACATTACGAAAAACAAGTGTTTTTGAGTGTTTTTTTTTTATCATGTTACCTATAAAAACGCTTAAATACATGCAAAGATCCCTATATTTGGGAAACGAAAGGACATTACGAGAAATGTGTATTATGAAGGTTTTTAAGTTGCTTAAGTACCAAAACGTTAAAACCTACAAATATCACTTTTTATAGAGAAAAAAATTAAATAAATAAAAAAATAGCATTTTTATTTTTTTGCTATTCATGTTAATAGGTACCAAGATGCAAAAATTCTGCCAAAATTCAGGGAAATTATGTCGAAAAAAGAACATTATTGGAAAGGTTAATTATACCTTATTTATTTTTGGAGTTATGTACAAAACCATAAAGTGTATGCAAATCCACCTATTTGGGAAAATTTAACGTCTTTACAAGAAACCTGTCTTTTGAGTGTTTTTACGCATGTTAGGCACCAAAACGATAGATAATATTAAAGTCACTCTATATGGAAATCCAAAACAAAATTATTGAAAACGTGTCTTTTAAAAGATTTACGTAGAAAAACGCTAAAACGGATGCAAACCAACCAATATGAAAAAAATAGAATAATATTACCAGAAAAATATATTTTGTATGTGTTTGAGCTTGTTATATAAAAAAAAACGCAAAAATAGATGCAAAGCACTGTATATTAGGAAAAAGATATAACGAGAAACGTGTATAATGAGTGTTTTTTAGTTTCACCAGAATCACAAGGCAAACAACGCAAAAATTCGTCTGTGTAGAGAAGTTTCTAAGATACCAAAATGCTGAAACACTCTTAATCAAGAAACAGAACAACCTTACTAAATGCGTGTATTTTGAGTGTTTTTTTTTTTTTTACATTCCTAGTTAACAAAACCGCAAATTCCATGCGAAACTAACTTTATGTGGGAAAAAAATGACATTACCAGAAAAGTGTCTTTGAGTGTTTTTGTGCGTGTTAGGCAATAAAGCACTAAAAAGCAGGGCAATCACATTACATGGGAATAAAACCAACTTTTACGAAGAACTTGCCTTTTAGTGTTTTTGACACGCATTTAGTAAGGTTGTTCTGTTTCTTAATTAAGAGTGTTATTCATGAGTTTCAGCATTTTAGTATTTAGGATGTTTCTCCATATACACGAGTTTTTGCGTTTTTTGCCTTGTGTTTTTTTTTAACTATAAAACACTTATTATACACTTTTCTTGCAATGTCCTTTTCTTTCCCAATATAGAGTGTTTTGCATCAATTTTCGCGTTTTTTGTAGGTAAAAAGCTCAAAAACACTCAAAATATACCTTTTTGGTAACGTTTTTCTATTTCTTGATATTGGTTGGTTTCCATCCGTTTTAACGTGTTTTTACGTAAAACACTGAGAAGACACGTTTTCAGTAACTTTGTTTTGGATTCCCATATAGAGTGAGTTCCTTATTATTTATCGTTTTTGTGCCCAACATGCTAAAAAACACTAAAAACACAGATTTCTGGTAAGGTCGTTTAATTTTGCATGCACTTTAGGGTTTGGTATATAACAGTCCGAAAAAAAAAAGCTAAAATTAACTTTTTTTGATATTCTTTTATCACATAATTGCCCTGAATTTTTCCAGAATTTTGGCATCTCTGGCATTCCATTTCTGGAATTTTGGCATTTGGCACCTTTGAAGATGAATAACAAAAAAAAAATATTTTTTTTATTTTTTTATTTATTTAAAAATTTTTTTTTTTAAATAAACAGTGTTATTTGTGTGTTTTAGCTTTTTGGTACTTAAGGAACTAAAAAAAACACTCATAATAGACGCTTCTCATAATGTCCTTTTGTTTCCCAAACATAATGTTCTTTGCATGTACTTCAGCGTTTTTAAAGATAACATGATCAAAAACACTAAAAATACATGTTTTTGGTATATGTTATTCTGTTTCTCCATAAAGTTTGTTTTCCATGCGTTTTAGCGGTTTGGTATATAAGGGGTTAAAAAATTCTTCGTAAAAGTTGGTTTTATTCCCATGTAATATGATCGTTCTTATTATTAGTGCTTTGTTCCATATCACGCTGAAAAACACTCAAAAGACACTTTTCTGGTAATATCATTTTTTTTCTCACATGAAGCTAGTTTCGCATGTAATTTGGCATTTTCGTAACTAACGATGGGAAAAACACTGAAAATACACAATTTGGTAAGGTAGTTCTGTTTATCTATTAAAAGTGTTATTCATTTATTCATTTTGGTATGTAAGAAATTTCCCTATATATACGAGTTTTTGCGTTTATTGCCTTGTGGTTCCTTTAAAACACTCATTATACACGTTCCTCGTAATGTCCTTTTGTTTCCTAATATAGAGTGCTTTACATCCATTTTTGCATTTTTTGTAAGTAACAAGCTCAAAAACTCTCAAAATATATCTTTTTGGTAATGTTATTCTATTTCTTCATATAGGATGGTTTGTATCTTCTTTAGCGTTTTTCTACGTAAAACACTGAAAAGACACGTTTTCAGTAATTTTCTTTTGGATTCATATATTGACTGACTTCCAAATGATTTATCGTTTTGGTGCCTAACATGCTGAAAAACAATGAAAAGACAGGTTTCTGCTATAGTATAGCATGCTTTGCATGCTTTTTAGGGTTTGGTACATAACAATCCAAAAAAAAAGCTATAATTAACTTACATGATAATGTTCTTTTTTCCACATAAATTCCCTGAATTTTGGCAGAATTTTCGCATCTCGGTACCTATGAAGATGAATAACAAAAAAAAAAAAAAAAATCCCATAGTATTATTTTTTTATTCATTATATTTTTTTTTTTTCTAAAGAGTGTTATTTGTGGGTTTTAGCTTTTTGGTCCTGAAGGAACTTAAAAATCACCCATAATACACGTTTCTCGTAATGTTCTTTCGTTTCCCAAACATAAGGTTCTTTGCATGTATTTAAGCGTTTTTATAGATAACATGATCAAAAACAATGAAAATACATGTATTTGGTAATGTAATTCTGTTTCTCCATAAAATGTATTTTGCATGTGTTTTAGCGTTTTGGTATGTAAGGAGCTCAAAAACACTTAAAGGCAAGTTCTTGGTAAAATTTGGTTTTATTCCCATGTAATGAGATTGCCCTGACTTTTAGTGCTTTATTGCGTTACACGCTCAAAATCACTGAAAAGACATGCAAAGTGTCCCATATGAGGAAATAAGAGACCTTACCAGAAATCTGTCTTTTGAGTGTTTTTCTGCATATTAGGCACCAAAACGATAAGTAATAAGGGACTCACTCTATGTGGGAATCTAAAAGAAAACTACTGAAAATGTGTCTTCTCAGTGTTTTACGTAGAAAAACGCTAAAACTGATGCAAACCAACCAATATCAAGAAGCAGAAAAACATTACCAAAAATGTATATTTTGAGTGTTTTTGAGCTTGTTACCTACAAAAAAGAAGCTCAAAAAATTGATACAAAACACCCTATATTTGGAAACAAAGGGACATTGCGAGAAAAGTGTATAATGAATGTTTTTATAGTTCAAAAAAAAAACACAAGGCAAAAAACGCAAAAACTCGTGTATATGCTGAAACTCATGAATAACACTCTTAATTGAGAAACAGAGCAACCTTAATAAATGCGTGTCAAAAACACTAAAATTCAAATTCTTCGTAAAAGTTGGTTTTATTCCCATGTATTGTGATTGCTCTGCTTTTTAGTGCTTTATTGCCTAACACGCTCAAAAACACTCAAAGACACTTTTCTGGTAATGTCATTTTTTTCCCACATAAAGCTAGTTTCGCATGGAATTTGTGGTTTTGATAACTAACAATGTAAAAAAAACACTCAAAATTCACGCATTTAGTAACGTTGTTCTGTTTCTTGATTAAGAGTGTTATTCATGAGTTTCATTATTTTGGTATAAAAGAAACCTCTCCATACAGTCGAGTTTTTGCGTTTTTTGTCTTATGATTCTAGTGAGACTATAAAACACTCATTATACACGTTTCTCGTTATGTCCTTTCTTTTCCTTATATAGAGTGCTTTGCACCCATTTTCGCGTTTTTTTTTATATAACAAGCTCAAGAACAGACAAAATATAGTTTTTTGGTAATGTTATTCTATTTCTTCATATTGGTTAGTTTGCATGCGTTTTAGCGTTTTTTACGTAAATTTTTTAAAAGACATGTTTCCAGTAATTTTGTTTTGGATTTCCATATAGAGTGACTTTCATACTATTTATCGTTTTGGTACATAACATGCTTTTGTGTGCCCTTTGCTTCCCTATATAGAGTGCTTTCCATCTATTTTCGCGTTTTTTCTAGGTAACAATTTCAAAAACACTCAAAATATACCTTTTTGGTAATGTTATTCTATTTCTTCATTTTGGTTGGTTTGCATTCTTTTTATCGTTTTCTACGTAAAACACCGAAAAGACACGTTTTCAGTAATTTTGTTTCGGATTCCCATATAGATTGACCCCCATGTTATTTATCGTGTTGGTTCCTAAGATGCTGAAAAACACTCATAAGACCGTTTTCTGGCAAAGACGTTTAATTTCCTTATACAGTTGGCTTTGCATGCACTTTAGGGGTTTGGTACATAACAGTCCGAAAAAAAAGCTAAATTTAACTTTTTTTATAATGTTCTTATTTTACATAATTTCCTGAATTTTGCCCGAATTTTTGCATCTTGGTACCTGTGAAGATGAATAAGAAAGAAAAAAAAATATTTTTTATTGATTTATTGTTTCTCAATAAAGAGTGTTATTTGTGGATTTTAGCTTTTTAGTAATTAATAAACTTAAAAACACTCATAATACACATTTCTCGTTATCTCCTTTCGTTTCCCAAAAAAAGTGTTCTTTGCATGTATTTAAGCGTTTTCATTTGTAACATGATCAAAAACACTCAAAAAACATGTTTTTGGTAATAATATTCTTTTTCACCATAAAAAGTGTTTTGCATGCCTTTTAGGAGCTCAAAAACACTTAAAGGCAAGTTCTTGGTAAAAATTTGTTTTCCTCCAATGTAATGTGATTGCCTTCCTTTTTAGTGCTTTATTGCCTATCACGGTCAAAATACTCAATAGACGCTTTTCTGGTACAGTCATTTTTTTTTCCCACAAATCTATTTTCGCATTAAATTTGGGGTTTTGGTAATTAAGAATGTGAAAAGCATTCAAAATACACGCATTTATTAAGGTTGTTCTTTTTCTCAATTAGGAGTGTTATACATGAGTTTAGCATTTTTGTATCTAGGAAACCTCTCCATATACACGAGATTTTGCGTTTTTTGCCTTGTGGTTCTTTTGAACTATAAAACACTCATTATACACTTTTCTTGCAATGTCCTTTTGTTTCCCAATATAGAGTGCTTTGCATCAATTTTCGAGTTTTTTATAGGTAACAAAACACACTTTATAGGTCGTTTTTCTAAGTAAAACACTGAAAAGACACGTTTTCAGTAATTTTGTTTTGGATTCACATATTAACTGACTTCCATAATATTCATCGTTTTGGTGCCTAACATGCTGAAAAACACTGAAAAGACAGGTTTCTGTTAAAGTCCTTTAACTTCCTTATATAGGTGGCTTTGCATGCATTTTAGGGTTTGGTACATAAGAATCCGAAAAAAAAGCTATAATTAACTTCAATGATAATATTCTTTTTTCCACATAAATTCCGTTAATTTTGGCAGAATTTTAGCATCTCGGTACCTATGAAGATGAATAACCAAAAAAAAAATCCCAATTTTTTTTATTTATTTATTTTTCTAAAGAGTGTTATTTGTGGGTTCTAGCTTTTTGGTACTGAAGGAAATTAAAAATCACTCATAATACACGTTTTTCGTAATGTTCTTTCGTTTCCCAAAAATAAGGTTCTTTACATGTATTTAAGCGTTTTTATACATAACATGATCAAAAACACTCAAAATACATATATTTTGTAATGTTATTCTGTTTCTCCATAAAATGTATTTTGTATGCGTTTTCGCGTTTTGGTACGTAAGGAGCTCAAAAACACTTAAAGGTAAGTTCTTGGTAAAATTTGGTTTTATTCCCATGTAATGTGATTGCCCTGGCATTTAGGGCTTTATTGCGTAACACGCTCACAAACACTTAAAAGACATGCAAAGCCTCCCATATAAGGAAATTAAAGACCTAACAAGAAATATGTCTTTTCAGTGTTTTTCAGCATATTAGGCACCAAAACGATAAATAATGAGGAACTCACTCTATGTGGGAATGCAAAAATAGAAAATTACTGAAAACGTGTCTTCTCAGTGTTTTACGTAGAAAAACGCTAAAACTGATACAAACCAACCAATATCAAGAAGCAGAATAACATTACCAAAAATGTATATTTTGAGTGTTTTTGTGCTTGTTTCCTACAAAAAAAAACACGAAAATTGATACAAAGCACTCTATATTGGGAAACAAAGGGACATTGCGAGAAAAGTGTATAATGAATGTTTTATAGTTCAAAAAACCACAGGGCAAAAAACGCAAAAACTCGTGTATATGCTGAAAGTCTTGAATAACACTCTTAATTGAGAAACAGAGCAACTTTACTAAATGCGTGTCAAAAACACTAAAAGGCAAGTTCTTCGTAAAAGTTGGTTTTATTCCCATGTATTGTGATTGCCCTGCTTTTTAGTGCTTTATTGCCTAACACGCTGAAAAACACTCAAAGACACTTTTCTGATAATGTCATTTTTTTCCTACATAAAGCTAGTTTCGCATGGAATTTGGGGTTTTGGTAACTAAGAATGTAAAATAACACTCAAAATACACGCATTTAGTAAGGTTGTTCTGTTTCTTGATTAAGAGTGTTATTTTCTTTTAAGTAAGAAAATAAAAAAATAGGATTTTTTTTTGTTATTCATCTTCATAGGTACCGAGATTCCAAAAATTCAGGGCTATTATATGATAAAAGAAAATTATCAAAAAAGTTAATTATAGCTTTTTTTCGGATTGTTATATACCATACCTTAAAGTGCATCCAAAGACTCTTATATAAGGAAATTAAACGACCTTACCAGAAATCTGTTTTTTGAGTGTTTTTCAGCATGTTAGGCACCAAAACGATAAATAATAAGAAACTCACCCTATATGAGAATCCAAAACAAAATTGCTGAAAACGTGTCTTTTCAGTGTTTTACGTAGAAAAGCGCTGAAACGGATGCAAACCAACCAATATCAACAAATAGAAAAACATTACCAAAAAGGTATATTTTGAGTGTTTTTGTGCTTGTTATCTACAAAAAAACGGGAAAATTGATGCAAAGCACTCTACATAAGAAAACAAAAGGACTTTGCAAGAAAGTGTATAATGAGTTTTTATAGTTCAAAAGAACCAAAAGGCAAAAAACACAAAAACTCGTGTATATGGATACCAAAATGCTGAAACTCATGAATAACACTCTTAACTGAGAAACAGAACAACCTTACTAAATGCGTGTATTTTGCGTGCTTTTCACATTCTTAGTTATCAAAACCCCAAATAACATGCGAAACCACCTTTATGTGAGAAAAAAATGACATTACCAGAAAAGTGTCTTTTAAGTGTTTTTGAGCGTGATAGGCAATAAAGCACTAAAAAGCACGGCAATGAAATTACATTAGAATAACACCAATTTATACCAAAAACTTGCCTTTAAGTGTTTTTGAGCTCCTTATATAACAAACCGCTAAAACGCATGCAAAACAAACTTTATGGAGAAACAGAATAACATTACCAAAAACATATATTTTGAGCGTTTTTTGATCATGTTATCTATAAAAACGCTGAAATACATGCAAAGAACATTATGTTTGGAAAACGTGTATTATGAGTGTTTTTTTTTTTAAGTTCTTTAAGTACCAAAAAGCTAAAACCCACAAATAACACTCTTTATTGAGAAAATAAAAAAAATATATATAAAAAATTGGATTTTTTTTTTTTGTTATCTTCATAGTACCGAGATGCCAAAATTCTGGGAAAATTCAGGGCAATCGTATGATAAAAGAATATTATAAAAAAAGTTAATTTCAGCTTCTTTTTTTTCGAACTGTTATGTACCAAACCCTAATGTGCATGCAAAGCCTCCTATATGAAAAAATTTAACGACCTGTGTTTTGAGTGTTTTTTAGCATGTTAAGCACCAAAACGATAAATAATAAGGAACTCACCTCTATATGGGGATGCAAAACAAAGTTACTGAAAACGTGTCTTCTCAGTGTTTTACGTAGAAAAACGCTAAAACGGATGCAAAGCAACCAATATAAAGAAATAGAAAAACGTTACTAAAAAGGTATATTTTGAGTGTTTTTGAGCTTATTACCTACGAAAAACGCGAAAATTGATGCAAAGCACTCTATATTAAAAAACAAAAGGACATTGCAAGAAAAGTGTATAATGAGTGTTTTATAGTTCAAAAGAACCACAAGGCAAAAAACGCAAAATCTCGTGTATATGGAGAGGTTTCCTAGATACAAAAATGCTGAAACTTATGTATAACATTCCTAATTTAGAAACAGAACAACCTTAATAAATGCGTGTATTTTCAGTGCTTTTCACATTCTTAGTTACCAAAACCCCAAATTGCATGCGAAAATAGATTTGTGGGAAAAAAAAATGACTTTACTAGGAAAGTGTCTTTTGAGTGTTTTTGAGCGTGATAGGCAATAAAGCACTAAAAAGGAAGGCAATCACATTACATTGGAGGAAAACGAATTTTTACCAAGAACTTGCCTTTAAGTGTTTTTTGAGCTCCTTATATACCAAAACACTAAAACGAATGCAACTCTTTATGGTGAAACAGAATAATATTACCAAAAACATAATTTTTGAGTGTTTTTGATCATGTTACCAAGGAAAACGCTAAAATACATGCAAAGAACTCTATTTTTAAGAAAGGAAAGGAGATTACGAGAAACGTGCATTATCAGTGTTTTTAAGTTCATTAATTACCAAAAAGCTAAAAGCCACAAATAACACTCTTTATTGAGAAATAATAAATAAATAAATAAAAAATACGATATTTTTTTTCTTTCTTATTCATCTTCACAGGTACCGAGATGCCAAAATTCGGGCAAAATTCAGGAAATTATGTGAAATAAGAACATTATCAAAAAAGTTAAGTTTAGTTTTTTTTTCGGACTATTTTGTACCAAACCCCTAAAGTGCATGGGGAAATTAAACGTGTTTGCCAGAAAACGGTCTTATGAGAGTTTTTCAGCATCTTAGGAACCAACACGATAAATAACATGGAAGTCAGTCTATATGGGAATCCAAAACAATATTACTAAAAACGTGTTTTTTCGGTGTTTTACGTAGAAAAATTATAAAACGGAAGCAAACCAACCAATATGAATGAATAGAATAACATTACCAAAAAGGTATATTTTGAGTGTTTTTGAAATTGTTACCTACAAAAAACGCGAAAATAGATGGAGAGCAAAAGGACATTACGGGAAACGTGTATAATGAGTGTTTTATAGTTTCACAAGAACTACAAGGCAAAAAACACAAAAACTCGTGTATATAGAGAAGTTTCTTACATTCCAAAATGCTGAAACTCTGGAACAACACTTTTAATTGAGAAACAGAACAATCTTACTAAATGCGTGTATTTTGAGTGCTTTTCATATGCTTAGTTACCAAAACCCCAAATTGCATGCGAAACCAGCTTTATGTGGGAAAAAAATGACATTACCGGAAAAATGTCTTTTGAGTGTTTTGAGCGAGTTAGGCAATAAAGCACTAAAAAGCAGGGCAATCACATTACATTGAAATAAAACCAATTTTTAACATGAACTTGCCTTTAAGTGTATTTGAGCTCCTTATATACCAAAACACTAAAATGCATGCAAAAACACTTTAGGGTCAAACAGAATAACATTACCAAAAACATGTATTTTCAGTGTTTTTGATCATGTTACCAATAAAAACGCTTAAATACATGCAAAAAACCCTATTTTTGGGAAACGAAAGGACATTACGAGAAACGTGTATTTATTAAGTACGAAAAACTAAAAGCCACAAATTACACTCTTTATTGAGAAAAAAAAAATAAATAAAAAAATACGATATTTTTTTTTCATTCTTATTTATCTTCACAGGTAAGGAGGTGCCAAAATTCGGGCAAAGTTCAGGAAATTATATAAAAAAAGAACATTATCAAAAAAGTTACATTTAGCTTTTTTTTCGGAATCTTATGTACCAAACACCTAAATTGCATGCAAAGCCACCTATATGGGGAAATTGAACGTCTTTGCCAGAAAACTGACTTATGAGGGTTTTTCAGCATGTTAGGAACCAACACGATAAAACACAAGGAAGTCAATCTATATGGGAATCCAAAAATAAATTACTGAAAACGTGTCTTTTCGGTGTTTTACGTAGAAAACGCTAAAACGGATGCAAACCAACCAAAATGAAGAAATAGAATAACATTACCAAAAACGTATATTTTGAGTGTTTTTGATATTGTTACCTACAAAAAAACGCGAAAATGGATGGAAAGCACTCTATATTGGGAGGCAAAAGGCAATAAAAAGCATTTTAGGCACCAAAGCGATAAATAATATGAAAGTCACTCTATATGGAAATACAAAGCAATATTACTGGAAACGTGTCTTTTTTAAAGATTTACGTAGAAAAACGCTAAAACAGATGCAAACCAACCAATATGAAGAAATAGAATAACATTACTAAAATATATATTTTGTGTGTTCTTGAGCTTGTTACATAAAAAAAATGCGAAAATATATGCAAAGCACTCTATATAAGTAAAAAAAAAAAAAAGGACATAACAAGAAACGTGTATAATGAGTGTTTTATAGTTTCACCAGAATCACAAGGCAAAAAACGCAAAAACTCGACTATATGGAGAAGTTTCTAAGATACCAAAATACTGAAACTCATGAATAACACTCTTAATCAAGAAACAGAACAACCTTACTAAATGCGTGTATTTTGAGTGTTATTTTACATTCTTAGTTACCAAAGCCCCAAATTCCATGCGAAACTAGCTTTATGTAGGAAAAAAGTGACATTATCAGAAAAGTGTCTTTGAGTGTTTTTGAGCGTGTTAGGCAATAAAGCACTAAAAAGCAGGGTAATCACATTACATGGGAATAAAACCAACTTTTACGAAGAACTTGCCTTTTAGTGTTTTTGACACACATTTAGTAAGGTTGTTCTGTTTCTCAATTAAGAGTGTTATTGAAGAGTTTCAGCATATACACGAGTTTTTGCGTTTTTTGCCTTGTGGTTTTTTTGAACTATAAAACATTCATTATACACTTTTCTCGCAATGTCCCTTTGTTTCCCAATATAGAGTGCTTTGTATCAATTTTCGCGTTTTTTTTTTTGTAGGAAACAAGCACAAAAACACTCAAAATATACATTTTTGGTAATGTTATCCTGCTTCTTGATATTGGTTGGTTTGTATCAGTTTTAGCGTTTTTCTACGTAAAACACTGAGAAGACACGTTTTCAGTAATTTTCTTTTGGATTCCCACATAGAGTGAGTTCCTTATTATTTATCGTTTTGGTGCCTAATATGCTGAAAAACACTGAAAAGACATATTTCTTGTTAGATCTTTAATTTCCTCATATGGGAGGCTTTGCATGGCTTTTAAGTGTTTGTGAGCGTGTTACGCAATAAAGCCCTGAATGCCAGGGCAATCACATTACATGGGAATAAAACCAAATTTTACCAAGAACTTACCTTTAAGTGTTTTTGAGCTCCTTATGTACCAAAACGCTAAAACGCATGCAAAATTCATTTGATGGAGAAACAGAATAACATTACAAAATACACGTATTTTGAGTGTTTTTGATCATGTTATGTATAAAAACGCTTAAATACATGTAAAGAACCTTATTTTTGGGAAACGAAAGAACATTACGAGAAACGTGTATTATGAGTGATTTTTAATTTCCTTCAGTACCAAAAAGCTAAAACCCTCAAATAACACTCTTTTGAAAAATAAATAAATTAAAAAAATGGGAATTTTTTTTTTATTATTCATCTTCATAGGTACCGAGATGCCAAAATTCTGCCAAAATTCACGGAATTTATGTGGAAAAAAGAATATTATCATAGAAGTTAATTATAGCTTTTTTTTCGGTTTGTTATGTACCAAACCTTAAAATGCATGCAAAGCCACCTATATAAGGAAGTTAAAGGACTTTAACAGAAACCTGTCTTTTCAGTGTTTTTCAGCATGTTAGGCACCAAAACGATAAATAATATGGAAGTCAGTCAATATGTGAATCCAAAAGAAAATTACTGAAAACGTGTCCTTTCAGTGTTTTACGTAGAAAAACGCTAAAGCGGATACAAACCATCCTATATGAAGAAATAGAATAACATTACCAAAAAGATATATTTTGATTGTTTTTGAGCTTGTTAGCTACAAAAAATGCAAAAAAAAATCGATGTAAAGCACTCTTTATTAGGAAACAAAAGGATATTACGAGAAACGTGTATAATGAGTTTTTTATAGTTTTTAAAAGAATCACAAGGCAATAAATGCAAAAACTCGTCTATATAGAGATATTTTTTACATAACAAAATGAATAAATGCATGAATAACACTTTTAATCGATTAACAGAACTACCTTACAAAATTGGGTATTTTGAGTGTTTTTCACATTCTTAGTTACGAAAATGCCAAATTACATGCGAAACTACCATCATTTGGGAAAAAAAATGACATTACCAGAAAAGTGTCTTTTGAGTGTTTTTCATCGTGATATGCAACAAATCACTAAAAAGCAGAACGATCACATTACATGGGAATAATCCCAACTTTTACAAAGAATTTGCCTTTAAGTGTTTTTGAGCTCCTTATATACTAAACCGCTAAAACGCATGCAAAACAAACTTTATGGAGAACCAGAATAACATTACCAAAAAGATGTATTTTGAGTGTTTTTGATAATGTTATCTATAAAAACGCTTAAATACATGCAAAGAACCTTATGTTTGGGAAACGTAAGGACATTAAGAGAAACGTGTATTATGAGTGTTTTTAAGTTCCTTAACTTCCAAAAAGCTAAAACCCACAAATAACATTCGTTATTTAGAAAAAAAATAAAAAATAAAAAAAATAAACGAAAGGTTTTCCTTTTCTTTTTTTGTTATTAACCTTCATAGGTACCAAGAGGCCAAAGTTCCGGGAAAAATTAGGGCAATTATATGATAAGAGAATATTGTAAAAAAAAAGTTGATATTAGCTTTTTTTCGGACTTTTATGTACCAAGAACTAAAGTGCACTCAAAGCCTCCCATATGAGGAAATTAAACGACCTTACCAGAAATCTGTGTTTTGAGTGTTTTCAGCATGTTAGGCACCAAAACGATAAATAATATGGAACTCACTCTCTATGGCAAACCAAAACAAAATTACTGGAAACGTGTCTTCTCAGTGTTTTACGTAGAAAAACGCTAAAACGGATGGAAACCAACAAATATCAAGAAGTTGAAAAACATTACCAAAAAGGTATATTTTGAGTGTTTTCGATGTTGTTACTTAAAAAAAAAAAACGCGAAAATTGATACAAAGCACTCTATATTGGAAAACAAAGGGACATTGCGAGAAAAGTGTGTAATGAATATTTTATAGTTTAAAAGAACCACAAGGCAAAAAACGCAAAAACTCGTGTATATGGAGAAGTTTCCTAGATACGAAAATGCTGAAACTCCTGAAGTGCTCCTCCCTGAGCAACAGAGCAACTTTACTAAATGCGTGTATTTTGAGTGCTTTTCACATTCTTAATTGAGCAACAGAGCAACTTTACTAAATGCGTGTATTTTGAGTGCTTTTCACATTCTTAGTTACCAAAATCCCAAATTGCATGCGAAACCAGCTTTATGTGGGAAAAAAACGACATTACCAGAAAAGTGTCTTTTGAGTGTTTTTGAGCTTGATAGGCAATAAAGCACTAAAAAGCATGGGAATCACTTTACATGGCAATAAAATCAATTTTTACCAAGAACTTGCCTTTAAGTGTTTTGAGCTCCTTATATACCAAAACGCTAAAACGCATGCAAAGCACACTTCATGGAGAAAGAGAATAGCATTACCAAAAACATATATTTTGAGTGTTTTTGATCATGTTACCAATAAAAACGTTTAAATACATGCAAAGAGCCCTTTTATTAGGAAATTAAAGGACTTTGCGAGAGCCGTGTATTACGAGTGTTTTTAAGATCATTATTTATCAAAAAGCTAAAAGCCACAAATAACACTCTTTATTGACAAAAATAAATAAATAAATAAAAAAATACGATATTTTTTCTTTCTTTTTCATCTTCACAGGTACCGAGATGCCAAAATTTGGGCAAAATTCAGGAAATTATGTGAAATAAGAACATTATCAAAAAATTTAAATTTAGGTTTTTTTTGTACTGTTATGTACCAAACCCTAAAGTGCATGCAAACCCACCTATATGGGGAAATTAAACGTCTTTGCCAGAAAACTGTGTTATGAATGTTTTTCAACTTGTTAGGCACCATAACGGTAAATAACATGCAAGTCACTCTATATGGGAATCTAACACAAAATTACTGAAAACGTGTCTTTTTGGTGTTTTACGTAGAAAAACGCTAAAAAGGATGCAAACCCACCAATAGGAAGAAATAAAATAACATTACCAAAAAGGTACATTTTGAGTGTTTTTGACCTTGTTACCTACAAAAAACGCGAAAATGGATGCAAAGCACTCCCTATTGGGAAACAAAAGGACATTACGAGAAACGTGTTTTTTATCATGTTACCTATAAAAACACTTAAATACATCCAAAGATCCCTATATTTGGGAAACGAAAGGACATTACGAGAAATGTGTATTATGAATGTTTTTAAGTTCCTTAAGTACCAAAACGTTAAAACCTACAAATAACACTCTTTATAGAGAAAAAAAATAGCATTTTTATTCTTTTGTTATTGATATTCATAGGTACCAAGATGCCAAAATTCTGTAAAAATTCAGGGAAATTATGTGGAAAAAAGAACCTTATCGAAAAAGATAATTTTACCTTTTTTCGGAGTTATGTACCAAACCATAAAGTGTATGCAAAGCCACCTATTTGGGAAAATTTAGCGACTTTACAAGAAACCTGTCTTTTGAGTGTTTTTTCGCATGTTAGGTACCAAAACGATGGATAATATGAAATTCACTCTATATGGAAATCCAAAACAAAATTACTGAAAACGTCTCTTTTAAAAGATTTACGTTAAAACACGCTAAAACGGATGCAAACCAACAGAAAAATATATTTTGTGTGTTTTTTAGCTTGTTACATAAAAAAACACAAAAATGGATGGAAAGCACTGTATATTAGGAAAAAAAAGGACATAACAAAAAACATGTATAATGAGTGTTTTATAGTTTCACCAGAATCACAAGGCAAAAAACGCAAAAACTCGTATGTGTGGAGAAGTTTTCAAGATACCAAAATGCTGAAACTCATGAATAACTTTCTTAATCAAGAAACAGAGCAACCTTACTGAATGCGTGTATTTTGAGTGTTTTTTTACATTCTTAGTTACCAGAATCCCAAATTCCATGCGAAACTAGTTTTATATGGGAAAATGACATTACCAGAAAAGTGTCTTTGAGTGTTTTTGAGACTGTTAGGCAATGAAGCACTAAAAAGCAGGGCAATCACATTACATGGGAATAAAACCAACTTTTACGAAGAACTTGCCTTTTAGTGTTTTTGACACGCATTTAGTAAGGTTGTTCTGTTTCTCAATTAAGAGTGTTATTCATGAGTTTCAGCATTTTAGTATCTAGGAAACTTCTCCATATACACGAGTTTTTGCGTTTTTTGCCTTGTGTTTTTTTTTCAACTATAAAACATTCATTATACACTTTTTTCGCAATGTCCCTTTGTTTCCCAATATAGAGTGCTTTGTATCAATTTTTTGCGTTTTTTTTTATAGGTAACAAGCTCAAAAACACTCAAAATATACATTTTTGTAATGTTTTTCTGCTTCTTGATATTGGTTGGTTTACATCAATTTTAGCGTTTTTTCTACGTAAAACACTGAGAAGACACATTTTCAGTAATTTTTTTTTTGATTCCCACATAGAGAGAGTTCCTTATTATTGATCTTTTTGGTGCCTAACAAGCTGAAAAACACTCAAAAGACAGATTTCTGGTAAGGTCTTTCATTTCCTCACATGGGAGACTTTGCATGTTTTTTTAGTGTTTTTTGAGCGTGTTATGAAAATAAAGCACTAAAAGCCAGGGCAATCACATTACATGGGAATAAAACCAAATTTTACCAAGAACATGCCTTTAAATGTTTTTGAGCTCCTTATATACCAAAACGCTAAAACGCAAGCAAAATACATTTTATGGAGAAACAGAAAAACATTACCAAATACATGTATTTTCAGTGTTTTTGATCATATTATTTATAAAAACGCTTAAATACATGCAAGAGCCTTATATTTGGGAAACAAAAGGACATGACGAGAAACATGTATTATGAGTGTTTTTTTAAGTTCCTTTAGTACCAAAAAGCTAAAACCCACAAATAACACTCTTTATTTAAAAAATAAATAATAAAGAAATAAAATAAATGATTTTTTTTTTTTTGTTATTCATTTTCATAGGTACCGAGATGCCAAAATTCTGGGAAAATTCAGGGCAATTATGTGATAAAAGAATATTATCAAAAAAGTTAATTTCAGCTTTTTTTGTTCGGACTAATGTACTAAACCAGAAAGTGCATGCAGAGCCTTCATTATGAGGAAATTAAACGATCTTACCAGAAATCTGTGTTTTGTGTGTTTTTTTAGCATGTTAGGCACCGAGACGATAAATAATAAGGAACTCACTCTATATGGGAATCCAAAAGAAAGTTACAGAAAACGTGTTTTCTCAGACTTTTACGTAGAAAAACGTTAAAACGGATGCAAACCAACCAATATCAAGAAATAGAAAAACGTTTCCAAAAAGGTATATTTTGAGTGTTTTTTATCTTTTTACCTACAAAAACGCGAAAATTGATGCAAAGCACTCTATATTGGGAAACAAGAGGACATTGCAAGAAAAGTGTATAATGAGTGTTTTATAGTTCAAAAGAACCACAAAGCAAACAACTCAAAAACTCGTGTATATGGAGAGATTTTCTAGATACCAAAATGCTGAAAATTATGAATAACACTCTTAATTGAGAAACAGAACAACCTTACTAAATGCGTGGATTTTAAGTGTTTTTTACATTCTTAGTTACCAAAAACCCCAAATTTCATGCGAAAATAGCTTTGTGGGGGAAAAAAAATGAATTTACCATAAAAGTTTCTTTTGAGTGTTTTTCAGCGTGATAGGTAATAAACCACTCAAAAGTAGGGCAATCACATTACATTGGAATAAAATCATTTTTTACCAACAACTTGCCATAAGTGTTTTTAAGCTCCTTATATACAAAACTGCTAAAACGCATGCAAAACACACTTTATAGAGAAACAGAATAACATTACCAAAACCTAGTATTTTGAGTGTTTTTGATCATGTTATCTATAAAAACGCTTAAATACATGCAAAGAACCTTTTGTTTGGGAAACGAAAGGACATTACAAGAAACGCGTATTATGAGTGTTTTTAAGTTCCTTAAGTACCAAAAAGGTAAATCCCATAAATAACACTCTTCATTGAGAAAAAAAAAAAATAAATAAAAAAAATAAAAAAATTGGATTTTTTATTTATTTATCTTCATAGATACCGAGATGCCAAAATTCTGGTAAAAATTCAGCGCAATTATACAATAAAAGAATATTATCAAAAAAGTTAATTTTAGCTTTTTTTTGGGGGACATGTACCAAACACTAAAGTGCATGCAAAGCCTCCTATATGAGGAAATTAAACGACCTTATCAGAAATCTCTCTTTTGAGTGTTCTTCAGCATGTTAGGCACCAAAACAATAAATAATAAGGAACTCACTCTATATGTGAATAAAAAAAAAAGAATGAAAACGTGTCTTCTCAGCGTTTTACGTAGAAAAACGCTAAAACGGTTGCAAACAAACCAATATAAAGAAATAGAAAAACATTACCAAAAAGGTATATTTTGAGTGTTTTGAGCTTGTTACCTATAAAAAAAAAACAAGAAAATTGATGCAAAGCACTCTATAATGGGAAAGAAAAGTACATTGCAAGAAAAGTGTATAATGAGTGTTTAATAGTTCAAAAGAACCACAAGGCAAAAACTGCAAAAACTAGTGTATATGAAGAAGTTTCCTAGATACCAAAATGCTGAAACTTATGAACAACACTCTTAATTGAGAAACAGAACAATCTTACTAAAAGTGTGTTTTTTGAGTGATTTTCGCATTCTTAGTTACCAAAACCCCAAATTCCATGCGAAACCAGCTTTATGTGGGAAAAAAAAAAAATAACATTACCAGAAAAATGTCTTTTGAGTGTTTTTGAGCGTGTTAGGTAATAAAGCACTAAAAAGCAGGGCAATGACATTACATTGGAATAAAACCAATTTTTAATAAGAACTTGCTTATAAGTGTTTTTGAGCTCCTTATATACCAAAACAATAAAACGCATGCAAAATACACTTTATTGTGAAACAGAATAACATTACCAAAAACATGTTTTTTGAGTGTTTTTGATCATGGTACCAAATAAAAACACTCAAGTACATGCAAACAACCCTATTTTTGGGAAACGAAAGGACATTACGAGAAAAGTGTATTATGAGTGCTTTTAAGTTCATTAAGTACGAAAAAGCTAAAAGCCACAAATTACACTCTTTATTGAGAAAAAATAAATAAAGAAAAAAAATACGATATTTTATTTTCATTCTTATTCATATTCACAGGTAACGAGGAGCCAAAATTCGGTCAAAGTTCAGGAAATTATATGAAATAAGAACATTATCAAAAAAGTTAAATTTCGCTTTTTTTTCGGACTGTTATGTACCAAACCCCTAAAGTGCATGCAAAGGCACCTATATGGAAAAATTAAACCTCTTTGCCAAAAAACTGTCTGATGAGTGTTTTTCAGCATGTTAGGAACCAACACGATAAAACCCAAGGAAGTCAATCTATATAGGGATCCAACACACAATTACTGAAAACGTGTCTTTTCGGAGTTTTACGTACAATAACTCTAAAACGGATGCAAACCAACCAAAATGAAGATATAGAATAACTTTACCAAAAAGGTATATTTTGAGTGTTTTTGAAATTGTCACCTACAAGAAACGCGAAAATGGATGGAAAGCACTCTATATTGGGAAGCAAAAGGACATTACGAGAAACGTGTATAATGAGTTTTTTATAGTTTCACAAGAACCACAAGGCAAAAAACGCAAAAACTCGTGTATATAAAGAAGTTTCTTACATTCCAAAATGCTGAAACTCATGAATAAGACTTTAAATTGAGAAACAGAACTATCTTACCAAATGTGAGTATTTTGAGTGTTTTTCACATTCTTAGTTACGAAAATCCGAAATTACAAGTGAAATTAGTTTTTTGTGGGAAAAAAATGACATTACCAGAAAAGTGTCTTGTGAGTGTTTTAGAGCGTGATATACAACAAAGCACTAAAAAGCAGAACAATCACATTACGTGGGAATAAAAACAACTTTTACCAAAAATATGCCTTTAAGTGTTTTTAATTCCTTATATAACAAAACGCTAAAACGCATGCAAAACACCCTTTATGGAAAAACAAAATAATATTACCAAAAGCATGAAATTTAAGTGTTTTTGATCATGTTACCTATAAAAACGCTAAAATACATGCAAAGAACCCTATGTTTGTGAAACGAAAGGATATTTCGAAAATTGTGTATAATGAGAGTTTTTAGGTTCCTTAAGTACCAAAAAGCTAAAACACACAAATAACACTCTTTATAGAGAAAAAAAAAATAAAATAAATGAATACAAAATTTTTTTTTTTTGTTATTCATCTTCATAGGTACCGAGATGCCAAAATTCTGGCAAAATTCAGGGAAATTAGGTAAAGAAAAAAAAAAATAATAATAATAATTATAGCTTTTTTCCGGAGTTATGTACCAAACCCTAAGGTGCATGCAAAGCCACCTATATGAGAAAATTACACAATTTTACCAGAAATCTGTACCAGAATTAATTTCAACAAAATTACTGAAAACGAGTCTTTTCAGAGATTTACGAAGAAAAAAGCTAAAACAGATGCAAACCAACCAATGTGAAGAAATAGAATAACATTACCAAAAAGATATATTTTGTGTGTTTTTATGCTTGTTACCTACAAAAAATGCAAAAATGGATGGAAAACACTCTATATTAGGAAACAAAAGAACATTACGAGAAACGTGTATAATTTGTGTTTTATAGTTTAACAAGAACCACAAGGCAATAAACGCAAAAACTTGTGTATCTAGAGAAGTTTCTTACATACAAAAATGATGAAATGCATGAACAACACTTTTAATCGAAAAACAGAACTACCCTACCAAATTGTGCATTTTGAGTGTTTTTTCATATTCATAGTTACGAAATTGCCAAATTACATGCGAAACTAGCTTAATGTGGGAAAAAAATGACATTACCAGAAAAATGTCTTTTGAGTGTTTTTATGCGTGATATGCAACAATGCCCTAAAAAGCAGAACAATCACATTACTTGGGAATAAAACCAACTTTTACGAAGAACTTGCCTTTAATTGTTTTTTAACTCCTTACATACCAAAACGCTAAAACGCATGTAAAAACACCCTTTATGGAGAAACAGAATAACATTATCAAAAATATGTATTTTGAGTGTTTTTGATCATGTTACCTATAAAAACGCTTAAATACATGTAAAGAACCCCATGTTTGTATAAGAAAAGGACATTACGAAAATCATGTATTATGAGTGTTCCTTAAGTACCAAAAAGCTAAAACTCACAAATAATACTTTATAGAGAAAAAAAAATCTTCATACGTACCGAGATACCAAATTCTGGAAAAATGCAGGGAAATTTTGTAAAAAAAAATCATTATGAAAAAAAAATAGCTTTTTTCCGGAGTTATGTTCCAAAACCTGAAGTGCATGCAAAGCCACCTATATGGAGAAATTACTCGAATTTACCAGAAACCTGTCTTTTGAGTGTTTTTTTCAGCAATTTCAACAATATTACCGAAAACGTGTCTTTTCAGTGATTTATGTAGAAAAACGCTAAAACGAATGCAAACCAACCAATATGAAGAAATAGAATAACATTACCAAAAAGATATATTTTTATGTGTTTTTGAACTTGTTACCAACAAAAAATTTCGAAAATGGATGAAACGCTCTCTATATTAGGAAAGAAAAAATCATTACAAGAAATGTGTATAATGAGTGTTTTATAGTTTCACAAGAACTACAAGGCAAAAAACTCAAAAACTCGTGTACATAAAGAAGTTTCCTACACACCAAAATACTGAGACTCATGAATAACACTTTTAATTGAGAAACAGAACTACCTTACCAAATGTGTGTATTAAAGAAGTTTCTTACATAAAAAAAATACTGAAGCTCATGAATAACACTTTTAATTAAAAAAACAGAACAACCTTACTAAATGCTTGTATTTTGAGTGTTTTTCACATTTTTAGTTACCAAAACCCCAAATTCCATGCGGGAAAAAAATAATATTACCAGAAAATGTCTTTCGAGTGTTTTTGAGAGTGTTAGGCAATAAACCACTAAAAAGCAGGGCAATCACATTACATGGGAATAAAACCAACTTTTACCAAGAACTTGCTTTTAGGTGTTTTTGAGCTCATTACATACCAAAACGCTAAAATGCATGCAAAACACCTTTTATGGACAAAAAGAATAACATTACCAAAAACATGTATTTAAATACATGCAAAGAACCTTATGTTCGGGAAACGAAAGGACATTACGACAAATATGTATTATGAGTGTTTTTAAGTTCCTTAAGTATTAAAAAGCTAAAACCCACAAATAACTCTCTTTATTTAGAAAAACTAAATAAATAAAAGATGAAAAAAATAGTATTTATTTATTTATATATTTTTTTTTTTTTGTTAATCATCTTCATAGATATTAAGATGCCAAAATTCTGGGGAAATTCCGGGCTATTATATGATAAAAGAAAATTATCAAAAAAGTAATTTTAGTTATTCTTTTTCGGACTGGTATATACCAAACCCTAAAGTGCATGCAAAGCCTCCTATATGAGGAAATTAAACGACCTTAAAAAAAATCTGTCTTTTGAGTGCTTTTCAGAATGTTAGGCACCAAAAAGATAAATAAATAAGGAACTCACTTTATATGGGAATCCAAAACAAAATTACTGAAAACGTGTCTTCCCAGTGTTTTACGTAGAAAAACGTATGGATGCAAATGGATGCAAACCAACCAATATCAAGAAATAGAAAAAACATTACCAAAAAGGTATATTTTGAGTGTTTTTGAGCTTGTTACCTACAAAAAAATGCTAAAATTGATACAAAGCACTCTATATTGGGAAACAGAGGGACATTGCGAGAAAAATGTATAATGACTGTATTATAGTTCAAAAGAACAACAAGGCAAAAAACGCAAAAACACGTGTATATGGAAAAGTTTCCTATATACTAAAATGATGAAACTCATGAATAACACTCTTAATTGAGAAACAGAACAACCTTACCAAATTCGTGTGTTTTGAGTGTTTTTTCACATTCTTAGTAACTAAAAACGCAAATTTCATGCGAAACCAGATTTATATGGGAAAACATGACATTTCTAGAAAATATCCTATGAATGTTTTTGAGCGTGATAGGCAATCAAGCACTAAAAAGCAGGGCAATCACTATTCATTGGAATAAAACCAATTTTTACCAAGAACTTGCCTTTAAATGTTTTTGAGCTCCTTATATACAAAACCGCTAAAACGCATGCAAAACAAACTTTATGGAGAAACAGAATAACATTACCAAAAACATGTAATTTGTGTGTTTTTTATCATGTTATCTCTAAAAAACGCTTAAATACATGCAAAGAACATTATGTTTGGGACACAGAAGGCCATTACGAAAAACGTAGATTATGAGTGTTTTTTTTAAGTTCCCTAAGTACCAAAAAGCTAAAATCCACAAATAACACTCTTTATTTAGAAAAAAAATAGGAATTTTTTATTTTCATCTTCATAGGTACCGAGATGCCAAAATTCTGGGAAAATTCAGGAAAATTTTATGAAACAAAGAATATTATCAAAAAAGTTAATTTTACCTTTTTTTTTTCGGAATGTTATGTACCAAACCCTAAAGTGCATGCAAAGCCTCTTATATGAGGAAATTAAACGACCTTACCAGAAATTTGTCTTTTGAGTGTTTTCATTATGTTAGGCACCAAAACGATAAATAATAAGGAACTCACTCTATATGGGAATCCAAAACAAAATTACTGAAAATGTATCTTCTCAGTGTTTTACGTAGAAAAACGCAAAAACTCGTGTATATAAAGAAGTTTCTTAGATACAAAAATGCTGAAACTCATGATTAACACTCTTAATTGAGAAACAGAACAACTTTACTAAATGCGTGTATTTTGAGTGCTTTTCAACTTTTTAGTTACCAAAATCCCAAATTGCATGGGAAACCAGCTTTATGTAAGAAAAAAAAAATGACATTACGAAAAAAGTGTCTATTGAGTGTTTTTAAGCGTGATAGGGAATAGAGCACTAAAAACCAGGGGAATCACTTTACATGGCAATAAAATAAATTTTTACGAAGAACTTGCCTTTAAGTGTTTTCAGGTCCTTATGTACTAAAACGCTAAAACGCATGCAAAACACACTTTATGGAAAAAGAGAATAACACTACCAAAAACATACATTTTGCATGTTTTTGGCAAAATTTGGGCAAAATTCAGGAAATTAAGAGTCAATTATCAAAAAAGTTAATTTTACCTTTTTTTTCGTACTGTTATGTACGAAACCCTAAAGTGCATGCAAAGCCGCCTATATGGGGAAATTAAACGTCTTTGCCAGAAAACTGTCTTATGAGTGTTTTTCAGCTTGTTAGGCACCATGACGGTAAATAACATGCGTCACTCTATATGGGAATCTAAAACAAAATTACTGAAAACGTGTCTTTTCGGTGTTTTACGTAGAAAAACGCTTAAACGGATGCAAAACCAACCAATAAGAAGAAATAAAACTACATTACCAAAAAGGTACATTTTGAGTGTTTTTGAGCTTGTTACCTACAAAAAACGCGAAAATGGATGCAAAGCACTCCCTATTGGGAAACAAAAGGACATTACGAGAAACGTGTATAATGAGTGTCTTATTATTTTTGAGCAAAAGAACTTGTGGTTCACAAGAACTACAAGGCAAAAAACGCAAAAAATTCGTGTATATAAAGAAGTTTCTTAGATACCAATATGCTGAAACTCATGAATAACAATATTAATTGAGAAACAGACTAACCTTACCAAATGCGTGTATTTTGAGTGTTTTTCACATTCTTAGTTAGCAAAACCCTAAAATAGAACGCGAATCTATGTTGGAAAAAAAATGACATTACCAAAAGTGCCTTTTGAGTGTTTTTGAGCGTTTTAGACAATAAATTATAAAAAAAAAAACAGGGCACATTACATGGGAATAAAACCAACTTTTACCAAGAACTTGCCTTGAAGTGTTTTTGACCTCCTTACAAACCAAAACGCATGCAAAAAACTCCTTAATGGAGAAGCAGAATAACATTACTAAAAACATGTGTTTTAAGTCCTTTTGATCATGTTATCTATAAAAACGCTTAAATACATGCAAAGAACCCTATGTTTGGGAAACGAAAGGACATCACGAGAAACATGTATTAGGGCCGTTTTTAAATTCCTTAAGTAACAAAACGTTAAAACCCATAAATAACACTCTTTATAGAGAAAAAATAAATAAAAAAATAGCTTTTTTATATTGATTTTCATAGGTACCAAGATGCCAAAATTCTGCCAAAATTCAGAGAATTTATGTGGAAAAAAGAACATTATCAAAAAAGTCAATTATAGCTCTTTTTCGGATTTTTATGTTCCAAACTCTAAAGTGCATGCCACCTATATAAGGAAGTTAAACGACTTTACCAGAAACCTGTCTTTTCAGTGTTTTCCAGCATGTTAGGCACCAAAACGATAAATAATATGGAAGTCAGTCAATATGTGAATCCAAAACAAAATTACTGGAAACGTGTCTTTTCAGTGTTTTACGTAGAAAAACGCTGAAACGGATGCAAACCAACAAATATGAAGAAATAGAATAACATTACCAAAAAGGGTTTTTTAGCTTTTTACCTACAAAAGACGCGCAAATGGATGGAAAGCACTCTATATTGGGAAGCAAAAGGACATTACGAGAAACGTGTATAATGAGTGTTTTATAGTTTCACAAGAACCACAATGCAAAAAACGCAAAAACTCGTGTATATAGAGAAGTTTCTTACATACCAAAACGCTAAAACTCATGAATAACACTTAATTGAAAAACAGAACTACCTTACCAAATGTGTGTATTTTGAGTGTTTTTCACATTCTTAGTTACGAAAATCCCAAATTACATGCAAAACTACCTTTATGGGGGAAAAAAATGAAATTACCAGAAAAGTGTCTTTTGAGTGTTTTTTTTAGCGTTATATGCAACAAAACACTAAAAAGCAGAACAATCACATTACATTGGAATAAAACCAAATTTTACGAAGAACTTGCCTTTAAGTGTTTTTTAACTCCTTACATACCAAAATGCTAAACACATGCAAAACAACCTTTATGAAGAAACAGAATAACATTACGAAAAACATATATTTTGATTGTTTTTGATAATGTTACCTATAAAATCGCTTAAATACATGCAAAGAACCCTATGTTTGTGAAACGAAAGGACATTACGAAAATCGTGTATTATGAGTATTTTTAAGTTCCTTAAGTACCAAAAATCTAAAACCCACAAATAACACTCTTTATAGAGAAAAAATAGATTTTTTTTTGTTATTCATCTTCATACGTAACGAGATGCCAAAATTTTGAGAAAATTCAGGGAAATTATGTGAAAAAAAACATAAAAAAAATGATTTTAGCTTTTTCCGGAGTTATGTACGAAACCCGGAAGTGCATGCAAAGCCACCTATATGGGGATATTACACGACTTTACAAGAAACGTGTCTTTGGGTGTTTTCAGCAATTTCAACAGTATTATTGAAAACGTGTCTTTTCAGTTTTAGCGTAGAAAACTAAAACGGATGCAAACCAACCAATATGAAGAAATAGAATAACATTACAAAAAAGTTGAGTGTTTTTGAGCTTGTTACCTACAAAAAACGCAAAAATGAATGCAAAGCAGTCTATATTGGGAAACAAGAGGATATTACAAGAAAATTGTATAATGAATGTATTAATAGTTTTCAAAAACCATAAAAACGCAAAACTCGTATATATGGAGAAGTTTCTTAGATACCAAAATGCTGAAACTCATGAATAACACTCTTAATTGAGAAACAGAACAATTTTAGGATGTGAGTGTATTTTGAGTGCTTTTTTTTCACATTCTTAGTGGTCCAACCCCAAATTACATGCGAAACTGTGGAAAGAAAAATGAAATTACTAGAAAAGTGTCTTTTTAGTGTTTTTCAGCGTGTTAGGCAATAAAGCATTAAAAAGCAGGGCAATCACATTACATGGGAATATAACCAACTTTTACCAAGAACTTGCCTTTAAGTTTTTTTGAGCTCCTTACATACTAAAACGCTAAAACCCATGGAAAACACCGTGTGGAAAAACAGAATAACATTATCAAAAACATGTATTTTGAGTGTTTTTGAGCTTGTTACCAATAAAAACGCTTAAATACATGCAAAGAACCCTATGTTTGGGAATAAAAGGACTTTACGAGGAATGTGTATTATGAGTGTTTATAAGTTCATTAAGTACCAAAAAATCTAAAACCCACAAATAACACTCTTTATACAGAAAAAAATAAATAAAAATAAATTAAAAAAATAACATTTTTTTTATTGATCTTCATAGGCAACGAGATGCCAATATTCTGGCAAAATTCAGGAAAATTACGTGAAAAAAGAATATTATGAAAGAGGTTAATTTTAGCTTTTTTTTTCGGACTGTTATATACCAAACCCTAAAGTGTATCCAAAGCCACCTATATAGGGAAATTAAACGACTTTACAAGAAACCTGTCTTTTGAGTGTTTTTCAGCATGTTAGGCATCAAACCGATAAATAACATGGAAGTCACTCTATATGGGAATCCAAAAATTACTGAAAACGTGTCTTTTCTGTGTTTACGTAGAAAAACGCTAAACACGGATGGAATCCAACCAATATGAAGAAAGAGAATAACATTACCAAAAAAGTATATTTTGAGTGTTTTTGATCATGTTATCTATAAAAGCGCTTCAATACATGTAAAGAACCTTATCTTTAGGAAACAAAAGGACATTACGAGAAACGAGTATTATGAGTGTTTTTACGTTCCTTAAGTACCAAAAAAGCTTAAACCCACAAATAACACTCTTTATAGAGAAAAATTAAATAAATGAAAAAATACCATTTTTTTTTATTGATCTTCATAGGTAACGAGATGCCAAAATTCTGGCAAGATTCAGGGAAATTATGTGAAAAAAGAATATCATAAAAGTTAATTTTAGCTTTTTTTCAGACCGTTATGTACCAAACCCTAAAGTGCATGTAGAGCCACCTATATGGGGAAATTAAACGACTTTACCTGAAACCTGTCTTTTGCCTGTTTTTCAGTATGTTAGGCACCAAAACAATAAATAATATGGAAATCACTCTGTATGGGAATCCAAAACAAAATTACTGAAAACGTGTATTTTCAGTGTTTTACGTAGAAAAACGCTAAAAAGAAAGCAAATCAACCAATATCATGAAATAAGATAATATTACAAAAAAAGGTATTTTTTGTGTTTTGAGCGAAAATGGATGCAAATCTCTCTATATTGGGAAACAAAAGGACATTTAGAGAAAAGTGTATAATGATTGTTTTATAGTTTCACAAGAACCAAAAGACAAAAAACGCAAAAACTCGTGTATATTGAGAAGTTTCTTACATACCAAAATGCTAAAACTCATGAATAACACTTTTAATTGAGAACCAGAACTACCTTACCAAATGTATGTATTTTGAGTGTCTTTCACATTCTTAGTTACGAAAATCCCAAATTACATGCGAAACTAACTTTATGTGGGAAAAAAATGACATTATCAGAAAAGTGTCTTTTGAGTGTTTTTGAGCGTGATATGCAAAAAAAGCACTAAAAAGCAGAATAATCACATTATATAGGAATAAAACTAACTTTTACGAAGAACTTGCGTTTAAATGATTTTAACTCCTTACATACCAAAACGCTAAAACGCACGCAAAACACCCTTTATGGAGAAACAGAATAACATTACCAAAAACATGTATTTTGAGTGTTTTTGATCATATTACCTTTAAAAACGCTTAAATACATGCAAAGAACCCTATGTCTGTGAAATGAAAGGACATAAAAAAAGAATTAGCTTTTTTCTGGAATTATGTACCAAACCCAGAAGTGCATGCAAAGCCACCTATATGGGGAAATTACACGACTTTACCAGAAATCTGTCTTTTGAGTGTTTTTCAGATATTTCAACAATATTACTAAAAATGTGTCTTTTCAGTGATTTACGAAGACAAAGACAAACGGATGCAAACCAACCAATATGAAGAAATAGAATAACATTACCAAAAAGGTATATTTTGAGTGTTTTTGAGCTTGTTACCTAGAAAAAACGCGAAAATGAATGGAAAGCACTCACTATTGGGAAAGAAAAGGACATTACAAGAAAAGTCTATAATGAGTGTCTTTTCATATTCGGGCAAAAGAACTTGTGGTTCACAAGAACCACAAGGCAAAAAGCGCATAAAGTCGTGTATATAAAGAAGTTTCTTAGACACCAAAATGCTGAAACTTATGGATAACAGTCTTAATTCAGAACCAGAACAACATTACCAAATGCGTGTATTTTGAGTGTTTTTTCACATTCTTTGCAAAACCTCAAATAGCATGTGAAACTAGCTTTATGAGGGAAAAAAATGACATTACCAGAAGTGCGTTTTGAGTGTTTTTGAGCGTGTTAGGCAATAAAGCACTAAAAAGCAGGGCAATCATATTACATTGGAATAAAACCAACTTTTACAAAGAACTTGCCTTGAAGTGTTTTTCAGCTCCTTACATACCAAATCGCTAAAACGCATGCAAAACACTCCTTTATGGAGAAGCAGAATAACATTACCAAAAACAAATGTTTTAGAGTTTTTTTATCATGTTACCTATAAAAACGCTTAAATACATGCAAAGATCCCTATATTTGGGAAACGAAAGGACATTACGAGAAATGTGTTTTATGAATGCTTTTAAGTTGCTTAAGTACCAAAACGTTAAAACCTACAAATAACACTTTTTATAGAGAAAAAAATTAAATAAATAAAAAAATAGGATTTATATTTTTATGTTATTCATGTTAATAGGTACCAAGATGCCAATATTCTGCCAAAATTCAGGGAAATTATGTCGAAAAAAGAACATTATTGGAAAAGTTAATTATACCTATTTTTTTGGAGTTATATACCAAACCATAAATTGTATGCAAAGCCACCTATTTGGGAAAATTTAACGTCTTTACAAGAAACCTGTCTTTTGAGTGTTTTTACGCATGTTAGGCACCAAAACGATAGATAATATTAAAGTCACTCTATATGGAAATCCGAAACAAAATTATTGAAAACGTGTCTTTTAAAAGATTTACGTAGAAAAACGCTAAATGGATGCAAACCAACCAATATGAAAAAATAGAATAATATTACCAGAAAAATATATTTTGTGTGTGTTTGAGCTTGTTATATAAAAAAAAAAACGCAAAAATGGATGCAAAGCACTGTATATTAGGAAAAAAAAGATATAACGAGAAACGTGTATAATGAGTGTTTTATAGTTTCACCAGAATCACAAGGCAAACAACGCAAAAATTCGTCTGTGTAGAGAAGTTTCTAAGATACCTAAATGCTGAAACACTCTTAATCAAGAAACAGAACAACCTCACTAAATGCGTGTATTTTGAGTGTTTTTTTTACATTCTTAGTTAGCAAAACCGCAAATTCCATGCGAAACTAACTTTATGTGGGAAAAAAATGACATTACCAGAAAAAGTGTCTTTGAGTGTTTTTGAGCGTGTTAGGCAATAAAGCACTAAAAAGCAGGGCAATCACATTACATAGGAATAAAACCAACTTTTACGAAGAACTTGCCTTTTAGTGTTTTTGACACGCATTTAGTAAGGTTGTTCTGTTTCTTAATTAAGAGTGTTATTCATGAGTTTCAGCATTTTAGTATTTAGGAAGCTTCTCCATATACACGAGTTTTTGCGTTTTTTGCCTTGTGTTTTTTTTGAACTATAAAACACTTATTATACACTTTTCTTGCAATGTCCTTTTCTTTCCCAATATAGAGTGTTTTGCATCAATTTTCGCGTTTTTTGTAGGTAAAAAGCTCAAAAACACTCAAAATATACCTTTTTGGTAACGTTTTTCTATTTCTTGATATTGGTTGGTTTCCATCCGTTTTAACGTGTTTCTACGTAAAACACTAAGAAGACACGTTTTCAGTAACTTTGTTTTGGATTCCCATATAGAGTGATTCCTTATTATTTATCGTTTTTGTGCCTAACATGCTAAAAAACACTAAAAACACAGATTTCTGGTAAGGTCGTTTAATTTTGCATGCACTTTAGGGTTTGGTATATAACAGTCCGAAAAAAAAGCTAAAATCAACTTTTTTGATAATTTTCTTTTATCACATAATTGCCCTGAATTTTTCCAGAATTTTGGCATCTCTGATATTCCATTTCTGGAATTTCTGCATTTGGCACCTTTGAAGATGAATAACAAAAAAAAAAAAAATTTGTTTTATTTTTTATTTTTTTATATATATTTTTTTTAAATAAACAGTGTTATTTGTGTGTTTTAGCTTTTTGGTACTTAAGGAACTAAAAAAAACACTCATAATACACGCTTCTCGGAATGCCCTTTTGTTTCCCAAACATAATGTTCTTTGCATGTAATTAAGCGTTTTTAAAGATAACATGATCAAAAACACTAAAAATACATGTTTTTGGTATATGTTATTCTGTTTCTCCATAAAGTTTGTTTTCCATGCGTTTTAGCGGTTTGGTATATAAGGGGTTAAAAAATTCTTCGTAAAAGTTGGTTTTATTCCCATGTAATATGATCGTTCTTATTTTTAGTGCCTAACATGCTGAAAAACAATGAAAAGACAGGTTTCTGGTATGGTCGTTTAACTTCCCTATATAGAAGGCTTTGCATGCTGTTTAGGGTTTGGTACATTACAATCCAAAAAAAAAAAGCTATAATTAACTTATATGATAATGTTATTTTTTCCACATAAATTCCCAGAATTTTGGCAGAATTTTGGCATCTCGGTACCTATGAAGATGAATAACAAAAAAAAAAAAAATCCCATTATATTATTTTTTTATTCATTATATTTTTTTTGTAAAGAGTGTTATTTGTGGGTTTCAGCTTTTTGGGACTGAAGGAACTTAAAAATCACCCATAATACACGTTTCTCGTAATGTTTTTTTCGTTTCCCAAACATAAGGTTCTTTGCATGTATTTAAGCGTTTTTATAGATAACATGATCAAAAACACTAAAAATACATGTATTTGGTAATGTAATTCTGTTTCTCCATAAAATGCATTTTGCATGCGTTTTAGCGTTTTGGTACGTAAGGAGCTCAAAAACACTTAAAGGAAAGTTCTTGGTAAAATTTGGTTTTATTCCCATGTAATGAGATTGCCCTGACTTTTAGTGCTTTATTGCGTTACACGCTCAAAATCACTGAAAAGACATGCAAAGTGTCCCATACGAGGAAATAAGAGACCTTACCAGAAATCTGTCTTTTGAGTGTTTTTCTGCATATTAGGCACCAAAACGATAAATAATAAGGAACTCACTCTATGTGGGAATCCAAAAGAAAACTACTGAAAATGTGTCTTCTCAGTGTTTTACGTAGAAAAACGCTAAAACTGATGCAAACCAACCAATATCAAGAAGCAGAAAAACATTACCAAAAATGTAAATTTTGAGTGTTTATGAGCTTGTTACCTACAAAAAAAAGCTCAAAAAATTGATACAAAGCACTCTATATTGGGAAACAAAGGGACATCGCGAGAAAAGTGTATAATAAATGTTTTTTAGTTAAAAAAAACCACAAGGCAAAAAACGCAAAAACTCGTGTATATGCTGAAACTCATGAATGAACTCTTAATTGAGAAACAGAGCAACCTTACTAAATGCATGTCAAAAACACTAAAAGGCAAGTTCATCGTAAAAGTTGGTTTTATTCCCATGTATTGTGATTGCCCTGCTTTTTAGTGCTTTATTGCCTAACACGCTCAAAAACATTCAAAGACACTTTTATGGTAATGTCATTTTTTTCCCACATAAACCTAGTTTCGCATGGAATTTGTGGTTTTGATAACTAACAATGTAAAAAAAATACTCAAAATTCACGCATTTAGTAACGTTGTTCTGTTTCTTGATTAAGACTGTTATTCATGAGTTTCATTATTTTCGTATCCTAGAAACTTCTCCATACAGTCGAGTTTTTTCATTTTTTGCCTTGTGATTCTAGTGAGACTACAAAACACTCATTATACACGTTTCTCGTTATGTCCTTTCTTTTCCTTATATAGAGTGCTTTGCACCCATTTTCGCGTATTTTTTTTTTTTTTATATAACAAGCTCAAGAACACACAAAATATAGTTTTTTGGTAGTTAGTTTGCATGCGTTTTAGCGTTTTTTACGTAAATTTTTTAAAAGACATGTTTCCAGTAATTTTGTTTTGGATTTCCATATAGAGTGACTTTCATACTATTTATCGTTTTGGTACATAACATGCTTTTTGGTGCCTTTTGCTTCCCTATATAGAGTGCTTTCCATCTATTTTCGCGTTTTTTGTAGGTAACAATTTCAAAAACACTCAAAATATACCTTTTTGGTAATGTTATTCTATTTCTTCATTTTGGTTGGTTTGCATTCTTTTTAGCGTTTTCTACGTAAAACACCGAAAAGACACGTTTTCAGTAATTTTGTTTCGGATTCCCATATAGATTGACTTCCAAGTTATTTATCGTGTTGGTTCCTAAAATGCTGAAAAACACTCATAAGACCGTTTTCTGGCAAAAACGTTTAATTTCCCTATATAGTTAGCTTTGCATGCACTTTAGGGTTTTGGTACATAACAGTCCAAAAAAAAGCTAAATTTAACTTTTTTTATAATGTTCTTATTTCACATAATTTCCTGAATTTTGCCCGAATTTTTGCATCTTGGTACCTGTGAAGATGAATAAGAAAGAAAAAAATATATTTTTTATTGATTTATTGTTTCTCAATAAAGAGTGTTATTTGTGGATTTTAGCTTTTTAGTAATTAATAAACTTAAAAACACTCATAATACACATTTCTCGTAATCTCCTTTCGTTTCCCAAAAATAGTGTTCTTTGCTTGTATTTAAGCGTTTTCATTTGTAACATGATCAAAAACACTCAAAAAACATGTTTTTGGTAATATTATTCTTTTTCACCGTAAAAAGTGTTTTGCATGCCTTTTAGTGTTTTGGTATATAAGGAGCTCAAAAACACTTAAAGGCAAGTTTTTGGTAAAAATTTGTTTTCCTGAAATGTAATGTGATTGCCCTCCTTTTTAGTGCTTTATTGCCTATCACGGTCAAAATACTCAAAAGACGCTTTTCTGGTAAAGTCATTTTTTTTCCCACAAATCTATTTTCGCATTGAATTTGGGGCTTTGGTAACTAAGAATGTGAAAAGCACTTAAAATACACGCATTTATTAAGGTTATTCTGTTTCTCAATTAGGAATGTTATACATGAGTTTAGCATTTTTGTATCTAGGAAACCTCTCCATATACACGAGATTTTGCGTTTTTTGCCTTGTGGTTCTTTTGAACTATAAAACACTCATTATACACTATTCTTGCAATGTCTTTTTGTTTCCCAATATAGAGTGCTTTGCATCAATTTTCGAGTTTTTTTATAACAAGCTCAAAAACACTCAAAATATAACTTTTTAGTAACGTTTTACTATTTCTTGATATTGGTTGCTTTGCATCCGTTTTAGCGTTTTTCTAAGTAAAACACTGAGAAGACACGTTTTCAGTCACTTTGTTTTGGATTCCTATATACAGTGAGTTCCTCATTATTTATCGTTTTGGTGACTAAAATGCTAAAAAAAAAAACACTCAAAACACAGATTTCTGATAAGGTCGTTTAATTTCCTCATATAGGAGGCTTTGCATGCACTTTAGGGTTTGGTACATAACAGTCCGAAAAAAAAGCTGAAATTAGCTTTTTTGTTAATATTCTATTATCATATGATTGCCCTGAATTTTCCCAAAATGTTGTTCTCTCAGTACTATGAAGATGAATAAGGAAAAAAAATTCCTATTTTTTATTTTTATTTTCTAAATAAAGAGTGTTATTTGTGGATTTTAGCTTTTTGGTACTTAAGGAACTTAAAATAACACTCATAATACACGTTTCTCGTAATGTCCTTTTGTTTCCCAAACATAATGTTCTTTGCATGTATTTAAGCATTTTTATAGCTAACATGATCAAAAACACTCAAAATACATGTTTTTGGTAATGTTATTCTGTTTCTCCATAAAGTTTGTTTTGCATGCGTTTTAGCGGTTTGTTATATAAGGAGCTCAAAAACACTTAAAGGCAAGTTTTTGGTATAAATTGGTGTTATTCCAGTGTAATATAATTGCCCTGCCTTTTAGTGCTTTATTGCCTCTCACGCTCAAAAACACTTAAAAGACACTTTTCTGGTAATGTCATTTTTTTCTCACATAAAGATGGTTTTGAATGCAATTATGGATTTTTGGTAACTAAGAATGTGAAAAGCACTCAAAATACACGCATTTAGTAAGGTTGTTCTGTTTCTCAATAAAGAGTGTTATTTATGAGTTTCAGCATTTTGGTATCTAGGAACCTACTCCATATCCACGAATTTTTGTGTTTTTTGCCTTTTGGTTTGTTTGAACAATAAAAAACTCATTATACACTTTTCTTGCAAATTCTTTTTGTTTTCTAATTTAGAGTGCTTTGCATCAATTTTCCCATTTTTTGTAGGTAACAAGCTCAAAAACACTCAAAATATACCTTTTTGGTAATGTTTTTCTATTTCTTGATACTGGTTGGTTTCAATCCGTTTTAGCGTTTTTCTACGTAAAACACTGAAAAGACACGTTTTGAGCAATTTTGTTTTGGATTCTCATATAGAGTGAGTTCCTTATTACTTATGGTTTTGGTGTCTAATATGCTGAAAAACACTCAAAAAACAGATTTCTGGTAAGGTCGTTTAATATCCTCTTATAGGAGTCTTTGGATGCACTTTATGGTTTGGTATATAACAGTCCGAAAAAAAAAGAAAAATTAATTTTTTTAATAATTTTCTTTTATCATATAATAGCCCTGAATTTTCCCAGAATTTTGGCATCTCGGTACCTAAGATGAATAACAAAAAAAAAAAATCCTATTTTTTTATTTTCTTACTTTTTTTCTAAATAAAGTGTTATTTGTGGGTTTTAACTTTTTGGTACTTAAGGGACTTAAAAACACTTATAATACACATTTCTCGTAATGTCCTTTCGATTTCCAAACCTAAGGTTCTTCGTATGTAATTAAGAGTTTTTATAGATAACATGATGAAAACCCTCAAAATATATGTTTTTGGTAATTTTATTCTGTTTCTCCATAAAAGTTGTTTTGCATGCGTTTTATCGTTTTGGTATGTAATGAGCTCAAAAACATTTAAAGGCAAGTTCTTGGTAATAGTTGTTTTTATTCCCATGTAATGTTATTATCCTGCTTTTTAGTGCTTTATTGCCTAACACGCTCAAAAACACTCAAAAGACACTTTTCTGGTAATATCATTTTTCTTCCCCACATAAAGCTAGTTTTGCATGGAATTTGGGGTTTTGGTAACTAAGAATGTGAAAAAAAAACTCAAAACACAGGCATTTAATAAGGTTGTTCTATTTCTTAATTAAAAGTGTTATTCATGAGTTTCAGCATTTTGGTGTGTAAGAAACTTTTCTTCTACACACATTTGGTAAGGTATGTCTGTTTCAAAATTAAAAGTGTTATTCATGAGTTTAAGCTTTTTGGTATGTAAGAAACTTCTTTATGTACACGAGTTTTGAGCTTTTTACCTTGTGGTTTTTGTCAAACTATAAAACACTCATACACTTTTCTCGTAATGTCCTTTTCTTTGCCAATATAAAGTGCTTTCCATCCATTTTTTTCATTTTTTGTAGGTAACAAGCTCAAAAACACATAAAAATATATCTTTTTGGTAATGTTATTCTATTTCTTCATATTAGTTGGTTTACATCCGTTTTAGCGTTTTTCTACGTAAATCACTGAAAAGACACGTTTTCAGTAATATTGTTGATATTGCTGAAAAACACTCAAAAGACAGGTTTCTGGTAAAGTCATGTAATTTCCCCATATAGGTGGATTTGCATACACTTCAGGGTTTGTACATAACTCCGAAAAAAAGCTAATTTTTTTTTTTTTTTTTTACAAAATTTCCATGAATTTTGCCAGAATTTTGGCATCTCGGTAACTATGAAGATGAATAACAAAAAAAAAATTATCTCTATAAGGAGTGTTATTTGTGGGTTTTAGCTTTTTGGTACTTAAGTAACTTAAAAACACTCATAATACACGATTTTCGTAATGTCCTTTTGTTACACAAACATAGGGTCCTTTAAATGTATTTAAGCGTTTTTATAGGTTGCATGATCAAAAACACTCAAAATACATGTTTTTGGTAATGTTATTCTGTTTCTCCATAAAGTGTGTTTTCCATACGTTTTAGAGATTTGGTATGTAAGGAGTTAAAAAACACTTAAAGGCAAGTTTTTCGTAAAAATTGGTTTTATTCCCATGTAGAGTGATTGTTCTGCTTTTTAGGGCATTGTTGCATATCACGCTCAAAAATACTAAAAATACACTTTTTTGGAAATGTCATTTTTTTTTCCCACATGAAGGTAGTTTCGCATGTAATTTGGCATTTTCGTAACTAAGAATGTGAAAAACACTCAAAATACACAATATGGTAAGGTAGTTCTGTTTATTGATTAAAAGTGTTATTCATGCATTTCATCATTTCGGTTTGTAAGAAATTTCTCTATATACACGAGTTTTTGTGTTTATTGCCTTGTGGTTGTTTTAAAACTATAAAACACTCATTATACACGTTTCTCGTAAAGTCCTTTTGTTTCCTAATATAGAGTGCTTTACATCCATTTTTGCATTTTTTGTAGGTAACAAGCTCAAAAACACTCAAAATATATCTTTTTATTAATGTTATTCTATTTCTTCATATAGGTTGGTTTGCATCCGCTTTAGTGTTTTTCTACGTAAAACACTGAAAAGACACGTTTTCAGTAATTTTGTTTTGGATTCACATATTGACTGACTTCCATATTATTTATCGTGTTGGTGCCTAACATGCTGAAAAACACTGAAAAGACAGGTTTCTGATCAAGTCGTTTAACTTCCCTATATAGGTGTCTTTGCATGCACTTTAGGGTTTGGTACTTAATCCGAAAAAAAAAGCTGTAATTAACTTTTTTCCACATAAATACCCTGAATTTTGGCAGAATTTTCGCATCTCGGTACCTATAAGGATTAGTAACAAAAAAAAAAAATTCCCATTTTTTTATTTCTTTTGTTTATTATTTTTTTTCTAAATAAAGTGTTATTTTTATGGTTATGGTTTTAGGTGTTAGGTATTGAATGAACTTAAAAAAAACACTCATAACACACGTTTCTCGTAATGTCCTTTCGTTTCCCAAACATAAGGTTCTTTGCATGTATTTAGGTGTTTTTATAGATAATATTATCAAAAACACTCAAAATACATGTATTTGGTAATAATATTATGTTTCTCCATAAAATGTATTTTGCAGGCGTTTTAGCGTTTTGGTACGTAAGGAGCTCAAAAACACTTAAAGGCAAGTTCTTGGTAAAATTTGGTTTTATTTCCATGTAATGTTGTTGCCCTTCCTTTTAGTGCTTTATTGCGTAACACGCTCAAAAACACTCAAAAGACATGCAAGGCCTCGCATATGAGGAAATAAGAGACCTTACCAGAAATCTGTCTTATGAGTGTTTTTCAGCATGTTAGGCACCAAAACGATAAATAATAAGGAACTCTCTCTAAGTGGGTATCCAAAAGAAAATTACTGAAAACTTGTCTTCTCAGTGTTTTACGTAGAAAAACGCTAAAACTGATGCAAACCAACCAATATCAAGAAGCAGAAAAAACATTACCAAAAATATATATTTTGAGTGTTTTTGAGCTTGTTACATACAAAAAAACACAAAATTGATACGAAGCACTCTGTATTGGGAAACAAAGGGACATTGCGAGAAAAGTGTATAATGAATGTTTTATAGATTAAAAAAAACACAAGCCAAAAAACGCAAAAACTCGTGTATATGGAAAAGCTTCCTAGATACTAAAATGCTGAAACTCATGAATAACACTCTTAATTGAGAAACAGAACAACCTTACTAAATGCGCGTCAAAAACACTAAAAGGCAAGATCTTCGTAAAAGTTGGTTTTATTCCCATGTAATGTGATTGCCCTGCTTTTTAGTGGTTTATTGCCTAAAATGCTCAAAAACACTCAAGGACACTTTTCTGGTAATGTCATTTTATTCCCACATAAAGTTAGTTTCGCATGGAATTTGGAGTTGTGGTAACTAAGAATGTAAAAAAACACTCAAAATACACGCATTTAGTAAGGTTGTTCTCTTTGTTGATTAAGAGTGTTATTCATGAGTTTCAGCATTTTAGTATCTTGGAAACTTCTCCACACAGACGAGTTTTTGCGTTGTTTGCCTTGTGATTCTGGTGAAACTATAAAACACTCATTATACACGTTTTTCGTTATGTCCATTTTTTTTTTCCTAATATACAGTGCTTTGCATCCATTTTTGCGTTTTTTTTTATGTAACAAGCTGAAAAACACACAAAATATACTTTTCTGGTAATATTATTCTATTTTTTTCATATTCGTTGGTTTGCATCCGTTTTAGCGTTTTCCTACGAGGAAATTAAACGACTTTACAAGAAAACTGTCTTTTGAGTGTTTTTTAGCATGTTAAGCACCAAAACGATAAATAATATGGAAGTCACTCTATATGGGAATTCAAAACAAAATTACTGAAAACGTGTCTTTTCAGTGTTTTATGTAAAAAACGTTAAAACTGATGCAAACAGACCAATATGAAGAAATAGAATAATATTACCAAAAAGATATATTTTAAGTATTTTTGAGCTTGTAACTAACAAAAAAAAAAAAAAAAACTTGAAAAAAGATGCAAAGCACTCTATATTGGGAAACAAAAAGACATTACGAGAAACGTGTATAATGAGTATTTTATAGTTTCACAAGAACCACAAAGCAAAAAACGCAAAAACTAGTGTATATGGAGAAGTTTCTTAGATACCAAAATGCTGAAACTCCTGAATAACACTCTTAATTAAGAAACAGAATAACATTACTAAATGCGTGTATTTTGAGTGTTTTTCACATTCTTAGTTACTAGAACACCAAATTGCATGCGAAACAAGCTTTATGTGGGAAAAAATTATATAACCAGAAAAGTGTCTTTTGAGGGTTTTTGAGAGAGTTAGGCAATAAAGCACTAAAAAGGAGGGCAATCACATTACAACGGAATAAAACCAACTTTTACCACGAACTTGCCTTTAAGTGTTTTTTAACTCCTTATATACCAAAACGCTAAAACACATGCAAAACACCCTTTACGGAGAAACAGATTAACATTACCAAAAACATATATTTTGAGTGTTTTTGATCATGTTACCTCTAAAAACAATTAAATACATGCTAAGAACCCTATGTCTGGGAAACGAAAGGACATTACGAAAAACGTGTATTATGCGTGTTTTTTAGTTCCATAATTACCAAATAGCTAAAACTTCTTTATAAAGAAAAAAATAAAGAAATAATAAAAAAATATGATTTTTTTTTTTGTTATTCTTCTTCATAGGTACTGAGATGCCAAAATTCTGGCAAAATTCAGGGAAATTATGTGTAAAAAGAACATTAACAAAAATGTTAATTTTAGCTTTTTTTTTGGACTGTTATATACCAAACCATGAAGTGCATGCAAACCCAATTCTATGGAGAAATCAGACGACTTTACGAGAAACCTGTGTTTCTAGTGTTTTTGAGCATGTTAGTCACCAAAACAATAAATAATATTGAAGTCATTCTATGTGGTAATCCAAAACAAAATTACTTTAAACGTGTCTTTTTCGTGTTTTACGTAGAAAAACGCTAAAACGGATGCAAGCCAACCAACATAAAGAAATAGAATAAGATTACCAAAATGGTATAATTTAAGTATTTTATTAGCTTTTTACTTACAAAAAAAAAACGCGAAAATGGATGGAAAGCTCTCTCTATTGGTTAACAAAAGGACATTACGAGAAACGTGTATAATGAGTGTTTTATAGATTCTCAAGAATCACAAGACAAAAAACGCAAAAAGATACTTAGATACCAAAATGGTGAAACTCCTGAATAACAACACTATCAATTGAGAAACAGAACAACCTTACCAAATGCGTGTATTTTGAGTGTTTTTCACATTCTTAGTTACCAAAACCCTAAATTTTATGTGAAAGTAGCTTTATGTGGGAAAAAAAATGACATTACCAGAAAAGTGTCTTTTAAGTGTTTTTTTTTTTTTTTTTTAGCATGATAGGCAATAAAGCATTAAAAAGCAGGGCAATCACATTACATGGGAATAAAATCAACTTTTACCAAGTGTTTTTTCTAAGTGTTTTTGAGCTCCTTATATACCAAAACGCTAAAACGCATGTAGAACACCCTTTATTTAGAAGCGGAATAACATTACCCAAAACATGTATTTTGAGTGTTTTTGATCATGTTACCTATAAAAACGCTTAAATACATGCAAAGAATCTTATGTTTGGGAAACGAAAGGACATTTCGAGAAACGTGTATTATGAGTGTTTTTAAGTTCTTTAAGTACCAAAAAGCTAAAACCCACAAATAACACTATTTATAGAGAAAAAATAAATAAATAAATAAATAGAAAAATAGGATTTTTTTTTTATTCATCTTCATAGGTACCGAGATGCTAAAATTCTGCCAAAAATTCAGAGAAATTGTGTGAAAAAAGAACATTATGAAAAACAGTTAATTTTAGCTTTTTTTTCGGACTGTTATGTACCAAACCCTAAAGTGCAGGCAAAGCCACCTATATGGGGAAATTAAACGACCTTACCAGAAACCTGTCTTTTGTGTTTTTTTTTTCAGCATGTTAGGCACCAAAACGATGAATAATATGGAAGTCACTAAATGTGGGAATCCATCACAAAATTACTGAAAAAGTATCTTTTCAGTGTTTTACGTAGATAAACGCTAAATCGGATGCAAACCAACGAATAAGGAGAAATAGAATAACATTACCAAAAAGGTATATTTTGAGTGTTTTTGAGCTTCTTACCTTCAAAAAACGCGAAAATGGATGGAAAGCACTCTATATTGGGATACAAAAGGACATTACGAGAAACGTGTATAATGAGTGTTTTATAGTTTCACAACAGCCACAAGACAAAAATCGCAAAACTCGGTGTATATGGAGAAGTTTCTTAGATACCAAAATGCTTAAACTCAAAAATAACACTCTTAATTAAGAATACAGAACAACCTTACCAAATGCATGTATTTTGAGTGCTTTTCACATTCTTAGTTACCAAAACTAAAAATTGCATGCAAAACTAACTTTATGTGGGAAAAAAAATGACATTACCAAAAAAGTGTCTTTTGAGTGTTTTTGAGCGTGATAGGCACTAAAGCTTTAAAAAGGAGGGCAATCATATTACATTGGAATAACACCAATTTATACCAAAAAACTTGCCTTAAAGTGTTTTTGAGCTCTTTATATAACAAACCGCTAAAACGCATGCAAAACAAACTTTATGGAGAAACAGAAAAACATTACCAAAAACATATATTTTGAGCGTTTTTTGATCATGTTATCTATAAAAACGTTTAAATACATGCAAAGAACATTATGTTTTTGGAAACAAAAGGACTTTACGAGAAACGTGTATTATGAGTGTTTTTTAAGTTCCTTCAGTACCAAAAAGCTAATACCCACAAATAACTTTCTTTATTTAGAAAATAAAAAAAAAAAATATAAAAAATAAATTTTTTTTTTTATTGTTATTCATCTTCATAGTACCGAGATGCCGAAATTCTTGGAAAATTCAGGGCAATCGTATGAATATTATGAAAAAAGTTAATTTCAGCTTTTTTCAAACTGTTATGTACCAAACCCTAAAGTGCATGCAAAGCATCCTATATAAAGAAATTTAACGACCTTACCAGAAATCTGTGTTTTGAGTGTTTTTTAGCATGTTAAACACCAAAACGATAAATAATAAGGAACTCACCTCTATATGGGAATCCATATACGAGTATATATATGGGAATCCAAAGTTACTGAAAACGTGTCTTCTCAGTGTTTTACGTAGAAAAACACTAAAACGGATGGAAAGCAACCAATATCAAGGAATAGAAAAACGTTACTAAAAAGGTATATTTTGAGTGTTTTTGAGCTTATTACCTACAAAAAACGCAAAAGTTGATGCAAAGCACTCTATATTGGTAAACAAAAGGACATTGCAAGAAAAGTGCATAATGATTGTTTTATAGTTCAAAAGAACCACAAGGCAAAAAACGCAAAATCTCGTGTATATGGAGAGGTTTCCTAGATACAAAAATGCTAAAACTCATGTATAACACTCCTAATTGAGAAACAGAACAACCTTAATAAATGCGTGTATTTTGAGTGCTTTTCACATTCTTAGTTACCAAAACCCCAAATTGCATGGGAAAATAGATTTGTGGGAAAAAAAAAAGACTTTACCAGAAAAATGTCTTTTAAGTGTTTTTGAGCGTGATAGGCAATAAAGCACTAAAAAGGAGGGCAATCACATTACATTGGAGGAAAACGAATTTTTACCAAGAACTTACATTTAAGTGTTTTTGAGCTCCTTATATACCAAAACATTAAAACGCCTGGAAAACACTCTTTATGGTGAAACAGAATAATATTACCAAAAACATATATTTTGAGTGTATTTGATTATGTTACCAATGAAAACGTTTAAATACATGCAAAGAACACTATTTTTGGGAAACGAAAGGAGATTACGAGAAACGTGTATTATGAGTGTTTATAAATTCATTAATTACCAAAAAGCTTTAAGCCACAAATAACACTCTTTATTGAGAAACAATAAATAAATAAAAAAAAAATACATTTTTTTTCTTTCTTATTCATCTTCATTGGTACCGAGATACCAAAAATTCGGGCAAAATTCAGGAAATTATGTAAAATAAGAACATTATCAAAAAAGATAAATTTTGCTTTTTTTTCGGACTATTATGTACCAAACCCCTAAAGTGCATGCAAAGCCACCTATATGGGGAAATTAAACGTTTTTGCCAGAAAACGGTCTTATGTGTGTTTTACAGCATCTTAGGAACCAACACGATAAATAATATGTAAGTCAATCTATATGGGAATCCAAAAGAATATTACTAAAAACGTGTCTTTTCGGTGTTTTACGAAGAAAAACGCTAAAACGCATGCAAACCAACCAATATGAAGAAATATAATAACATTACCAAAAAGGTATATTTTGAGTGTTTTTGAAATTCTTACCTACAAAAAACGCGAAAATAGATGGAAAGCTCTCTATATTGGGAAGCAAAAGGACATTACGGGAAACGTGTATAATGTGTGTTTTATAATTTCACAAGAACTACAAGGCAAAAAACTCAAAAACTCGTGTATATAGAGGTTTCTTATATTCCAAAATGCTGAAACTCTGGAACAACACTTTCAATTGAGAAACAGAACAATCTTACTAAAAGCGTGTATTTTAAGTGCTTTTCACATCCTTAGTTACCAAAACCCCAAATTGCATGCGAAACCAGCTTTATGTGGGAAAAAATGACATTACCAGAAAAATGTCTTTTGAGTGTTTTTGAGCGTTTTAGGCAATAAAGCACTAAAAAGCAGGGCAATCACATTACATTGAAATAAAACCAATTTTTAACAAGAACTTGCCTTTAAGTGTATTTAAGCTCCTTATATACCAAAACACTAAAATGCATGCAAAATACACTTGATGGTGAAACAGAATAACATTATCAAAAACATGTATTTTGAGTGTTTTTGATTATGTTACCAATAAAAACGCTTAAATACATGCAAAGAACCCTATTTTTGGGAAACAAAAGGGCATTACGAGAAACGTGTATTATGAGTGTTTTTAAGTTCATTAAGTACGAAAAAGCTAAAAGCCACAAATTACACTCTTTATTGAGAAAAAAATAAATAAATAAATAGAAAAATACGATTTTTTTTTTTTCATTCTTATTTATCTTCACAGGTCAGGAGGTGCCACAATTCGGGCAAAGTTCAGGAAATTATATAAAAAAAGAACATTATCAAAAAAGTTACATTTAGCTTTTTTTTTTGGACTGTTATATATCAAACCCCTAAATTGCATGCAAAGCCACCTATATGGGGAAATTAAACGTCTTTGCCAGAAATCTGTCTTATGAGGGTTTTTCAGCATGTTAGGAACCAACACGATAAAACCCAAGGAAGTCAGTCTATATGGGAATCCAAAACAAAATTACTGAAAACGTGTCTTTTTGGTGTTTTACGTAGAAAACGCTAAGACGGATGGAAACCAAACAAAATAAAGAAATAGAATAACATTACCAAAAATGTATATTTTGAGTGTTTTTGAAATTGTTACCTACAAAAAACGCGAAAATGGATGGAAAGCACTCTATATTGGGAGGCAAAAGGCACCAAAAAGCGTGTTAGGCACCAAAACGATAAATAATATGAAAGTCACTCTATATGGAAATCCAAAACAAAATTACTGGAAACGTGTCTTTTAAAAGATATACGTAGAAAAACGCTAAAACGGATGCAAACCAACCAATATGAAGAAATACAATAACATTACCAAAAAATATATTTTGTGTTTTCTTGAGCTTGTTACATAAAAAAAACGCGAAAATATATGCAAAGCACTCTATATAAGGAAAAAAAAAGGACATAACGAGAAACGTGTATAATGAGTGTTTTGTAGTTTCACCAGATTCACAAGGCAAACAACGCAAAAACTCGACTATATGGAGAAGTTTCTAAAATGCCAAAATACTGAAACTCATGAATAACACTCGTAATCAAGAAACAGAACGACCTTAATAAATGCGTGTATTTTAAGGGTTTTTTTACATTCTTAGTTACCAAAACCCCAAATTCCATGCGAAACAAGCTTTATGTGGGAAAAAAATGACATTAGCAGGAAAGTGTCTTTGATTGTTTTTAAGCGTGTTAGGCAATAAAACACTAAAAAGCACGGCAATCACATTACGTGGGAATAAAACCAACTTTTACGAAGAACTTGCCTTTTAGTGTTTTTGACACGCATTTAGTAAAGTTGCTCTGTTTCTCAATTAAGAGTGTTATTCATGAGTTTCAGCATATACACGAGTTTTTGCGTTTTTTGCCTTGTGGTTTTTTTTGAACCATAAAACATTTGTTATACACTTTTCTCGCAATGTCCCTTTGTTTCCCAATATAGAGTGCTTTGTATCCATTTTCCCGTTTTTTTGTAGGTAACAAGCTCAAAAACACTCAAAATATACATTTTTGGTAATGTTTTTGTGCTTGATATTGGTTGGTTTGTATCAGTTTTAGCGTGTTTCTACGTAAAACACTGAAAAAGACACGTTTTCCCTAATTTTCTTTTGGATTCCCACATAGAGTGAGTTCCTTATTATTTATCGTTTTGGTTCCTAACATGCTGAAAAACACTCAAAAGACAGATTTCTGGTAAGGTCTTTAATTTCCTCATATGGGACGCTTTGTATGTCTTTTCAGTTTTTGGACGGAATAAACCATTAAAAGCCAGGGCAATCACATTACATGGGAATACAACCAAATTTTACCAAAAAACTTACCTTTAAGTGTTTTTGAGCTCCTTACGTACCAAAACGCTAAAACTCATGCAAAATACATTTTATGGAGAAACAGAATTACATTACCAAATACATGTATTTTGAGTGTTTTTGATCATGTTATCTATAAAAACGCTTAAATACATGCAAAGAACCTTATGTTTAGGAAAAGAAAGAACCACGAGAAACGTGTATTATGGGTGATTTTTAAGTTCCTTCAGTACCAAAAAGCTAAAACTAAAAAATAACACTCTTTAGAAAAAAAAATATATAATGAATAAAAAAATAATAAAATGGGATTTTTTTTTGTTATTCATCTTCATAGGTACCGAGATGCCAAAATTCTGCCAAAATTCAGGGAATTTATGTGGAAAAAAGAACATTATCATATAAGTTAATTATAGCTTTTTTTTCGGATTGTTATGTACCAAACCCTAAACAGCATGCAAAGCCACCTATATAGGGAAGTTAAACGACTTTACCAGAAACCTCTTTTCATTGTTTTTCAGCATGTTAGGCACCAAAACGATAAATCATTTGGAAGTCAGTCAATATATGAATCCAAAAGAAAATTACTGAAAACGTGTCTTTTCAGTGTTTTACGTAGAAAATCGCTAAAGCAGATACAAACCATCCTATATGAAGAAATAGAATATGTTATTCTAAATAGAATATGTTATTCTATTTCTTCATATAGGATGGTTTGTATCCGCTTTAGCGATTTTCTACGTAAAACACTGAAAAGACACGTTTTCAGTCATTTTCTTTTGGATTCATATATTGACTGACTTCCAAATGATTTATCGTTTTGGTGCCTAACATGCTGAAAAAAAAAAAAATATTTTGAGTGTTTTTGAGCTTGTTACCTACAAAAAATGCAAAAATGAATGTAAAGCATTCTATATTACGAAACAAAAGGACATTACGAGAAACGTGTATAATAAGTGTTTTATAGTTTTAAAAGAACCACAAGGCAATAAACGCAAAAACTCGTATATATAGGGAAATTTCTTACATACCAAAATGAATCAATACATGAATAACACTTTTAATAGATAAACAGAACTACCTTACCAAATTGTGTATTTTCAGTGTTTTTCCCATCGTTAGTTACGAAAATGCCAAATTACATGCGAAACTAGCTTCATGTGGGAAAAAAAATGATATTACCAGAAAAGTGTCTTTTGAGTGTTTTTCAGCGTGTTAGGCAATAAAGCAACAAAGTACTAAAAATAAGAACGATCATATTACATGAGAACAAAACCAACTTTTACGAAGAATTTTTTAACCCATTATATACCAAACCGCTAAAACGCATGGAAAACAAACTTTATAGAGAAACAGAATAACATATACCAAAAGCATGTATTTTTAGTGGTTTTGATCATGTTATCTTTAAAAACGCTTAAGTACAATCAAAGAACATTATGTTTGGGAAACAAAAGGAAATTACGAGAAGCGTGTATTATGAGTGTTTTTTTTAGTTCCTTAAGTACCAAAAAGCTAAAACACACAAATAACACTGTTTATTTTTTTTTTTGTTATTCATCTTCAAAGGTGCCAAACGCCAAAATTCCAGAAATATAATGCCAGAGATACCAAAATTCTGGGAAAATTCAGGGCAATTATGTGATAAAAGAATATTATCAAAAAAGTTAATTTCAGCTTTTTTTTTCGGACTGTTATATACCAAACCCTAAAGTGCATGCAAAATTAAATGACCTTACCAGAAATCTTTGTTTTTAGTGTTTTTTAGCATGTTGGGCACAAAAACGATAAATATTAAGGAACTCACTCTATATGGGAATCCAAAACAAAGTTACTGAAAACGTGTCTTCTCAGTGTTTTACGTAGAAACACGTTAAAACGGATGGAAACCAACCAATATCAAGAAATAGAAAAACGTTACCAAAAAGGTATATTTTGAGTGTTTTTGAGCTTTTTACCTACAAAAAACGCGAAAATTGATGCAAAACACTCTATATTGGGAAAGAAAACGACATTGCAACAAAAGTGTATAATAAGTGTTTTATAGTTCAAAAAAACCACAAGGCAAAAAACGCAAAAACTCGTGTATATGGAAGAGCTTCCTAAATACTAAAATCCTGAAACTCATAAATAACACTCTTAATTAAGAAACAGAACAACCTTACTAAATGCGTGTCAAAAACAATAAAAGGCAAGTTCTTCGTAAAAGTTGGTTTTATTCCCATGTAATGTGATTGCCCTGCTTTTTAGTGCTTTATTGCCTAACACGCTCAAAAACACTCAAAGACACTTTTCTGGTAATGTCATTTTTTTCCCACATAAACACTCAAAATACACACATTTGGTAAGGTAGTCCTATCTTTCAATTAAAAGTGTTATTCATGTATTCAGCATTTTAGTATGTAAGAAACTTCTCTATATACACGAGTTTTTGCGTTTTTTGCCTTGGTTCCTGTGAAATTATAAAACACTCATTATACAAGTTTCACGTAATGTTCTTTTGTTTCCCAATATAGAGTGCTTTCCATCCATTTTCGCCTTTTTTGTAGGTAACAAGATGAAAATCTCTCAAAATATATCTTTTTGGTAATGTTATTCTATTTCTTCATATTGGTTGGTTTGCATCCGTTTTAGCGTTTTTCTTCGTAAATCACTGAAAAGACACGTTTTCAGTAATGTTGAAATTGCTGAAAAACACTCAAAAGACAGATTTCTGGTAAATTCGTGTAATTTCCCCATATAGGTGGATTTGCATGCACTTCTGGGTTTGGTACATAATTCCGGAAAAAAGTTAAATTTTTTTTATAATGTTTTTTTTACATAATTTTGCTTAATTTTGCCTGAATTTTGAAATCTTTATACCTATGTAGATGAATAAAAAAAAAGTCTATTTTTTTTAGTTCTTTATTTTTTCTCTATTTGTGGGTTTTAGTTTTTTGGTACTTAAGGAACTTAATAATAATCATAATACACGATTTTCGTAATGTCCTTTCGTTTCACAGACATAGGGTTCTTTGCATGTATTTAAGCGTTTTTATAGGTAACATGATCAAAAACACAAAATACATGTTTTGGTAATGTTATTCTGTTTCTCCATAAAGGGTGTTTTGCATGCGTTTTAGCGTTTTGGTATGTAAGGAGTTAAAAACACTTAAAGGCAAGTTCTTCGTAAAAGTTGGTTTTATTCCTATTTCATGTGATTATTCTGCTTTTTAGTGCTTTGGTACATATCACGCTCAAAAACACTCAAAAGACACTTTTCAGATAATGTCATTTTTTTCCCACATGAAGCTAGTTTCACATGTAATTTGGGATTTTCGTAACTAAGAATGTGAAAAACACTCAAAATACACACATTTGGTAAGGTAGTTCTGTTTCTCAATTAAAAGTGCTATTCATGAGTTTTAGCGTTTTGGTATATAAGAAACTTCTCTATATACACGAGTTTTTGCGTTTTTTTGTCTTGTGGTTCTTGTGAAACTATAAAACAATCATTATACACGTTTCTCTAAATGTCCTTTTGCTTCCCAATATAGCGTGCTTTCCAAATATTTACGCGTTTTTTGTAGGTAAAAAGCTCAAAAACACTTTTTGGTAATGTTATTCTATTTCTTCATATTTGTTGGTTTGCATCCGTTTAGCGTTTTTCTACGTAAAACACTGAAAAGACTTGTCTTCAGTAATTTTGTTTTGGATTCACATATTGACTGACTTCCATATTATTTATCGTTTTGGTGCCTAACATGCTGAAAAACACTGAAAAGACAGATTTCTGGTAAAGTCGTTTAACTTCCTTATATAGGTGGCATGCACTTTAGAGTTTGGTACATAAAAATCCGAAAAAGAGCTATAATTAACTTTTTTTGATAATGTTATTTTTTCCAGATAAATTCCCTGAATTTTGGCAGAATATTGGCATCTTGGTACCAATGAAAATCAATATACAAACATAAAGTTCTTTGCATGTATTTAAGCGTTTTTGTAGGTAACATGATCAAAAACACTTAAAACACCTGTTTTTAGTAATGTTATTCTGCATCTCCATAAAGGAGTTTTTTGCATGCGTTTTAGCATTTTGGTTTGTAAGGAGGTCAAAAACACAAGGCAAGTTCTTGGTAAAAGTTGGTTTTATTCCCATGTAATGTGATTGCCCTGTTTTTTTTTTGTGATTTATTGTCTAACACGCTCAAAAACACTCAAAAGACACTTTTAGTAATGTCATTTTTTTCCAACATAGTTTCGCGTGCTCTTTCGGGTTTTTCTAACTATGAATGTGAAAAACACTCAAAATACACGCATTTGGTAAGGTTGTTCTGTTTCTCATTTAATATTGTTATTCAAGAGTTTAAGCATTTTGGTATCAAAGAAACTTCTTTATATACACGAGTTTTTGCGTTTTTTGCCTTGTGGTTCTTGTGAACCACAAGTTCTTTTGCTCAAAAATAATAAAACACTCATTATACACGTTTCTCGTAATGTCCTTTTGTTTCCCAATAGCGAGTGCTTTGCATCCATTTTCGCGTTTTTTGTAGGTAACAAGGTCAAAAACACTCAAAATGTACCTTTTTGGTAATGTTATTTTATTTCTTCCTATTGGTTGGTTTGCATCCGTTTTAGCGTTTTTCTACGTAAAACACCGAAAAGACACGTTTTCAGTAATTTTGTTTTAGATTCCCATATAGAGTGACTTGCATGTTATTTACCGTTATGGTGCCTAACAAGTTGAAAAACACTCATAACAAAGTTTTCTGGCAAAGACGTTTAATTTCTCCATATAGGTGGCTTTGCATGCACTTTAGGGTTTGGTACATAACAGTACGAAAAAAAAACAGCTAAATTTAATTTTTTTGATAATGTTCTTATTTCACATAATTTCCTGAATTTTGACCAAATTTTGGCATCTCGGTACCTGTGAAGATGAAAAAGAAAGAAAAAAATATCGTATTTTTTTATTTATTTATTTTTTTCTCAATAAAGAGTGTTATTTGTGGCTTTTAGCTTTTTGATAAATAATGATCTTAAAAACACTCGTAATACACGTTTCTCGCAATGTCCTTTAATTTCCTAAAAATCGGGTTCTTCGCATGTATTTAAGCGTTTTTATTGGTAACATGATCAAAAACACTCAAAATATATGTTTTTGGTAATGCTATTCTCTTTCTCCATAAAGTGTGTTTTGCATGCGTTTTAGCGTTTTGGTATATAAGGAGCTCAAAACACTTAAAGGCAAGTTCTTGGTAAAAATTGATTTTATTGCCATGTAAAGTGATTGCAATGCTTTTTAGTGCTTTATTGCCTATCAAGCTCAAAAACACTCAAAAGACACTTTTATGGTAATGTCAGTTTTTTCCCACATAAAGCTGGTTTCGCATGCAATTTGGGATTTTGGTAACTAAGAATGTGAAAAGCACTCAAAAAACACGCATTTAGAAAAGTTGTTCTGTTTCTCAATTAAGAGTGTTATTCAGGAGTTTCAGCATTTTGGTATCTAGGAAACTTCTCCATATACACGAGGTTTTGCGTTTTTTGCCTAGTGGTTCTTTTAAACTATAAAACATTCATTATACACTTTTCTCGCAATGTCCCTTTGTTTTCCAATATAGAGTGCTTTGTATCAATTTTCGCGTTTTTTTTTTTTTAGGTAACAACATCGAAAACACTTAAAATATACCTTTTTGGTAATGTTTTTCTACTTCTTGATATTTGTTGGTTTCCATCCGTTTTAGCGTTTTTCTACGTAAAACACTGAGAAGACACGTTTCCAGTAATTTTGTTTTGGTTTGCCATATAGAGTGAGTTCCATATTATTTATCGTTTTGGTGCCTAACATGCTGAAAAACACTCAAAACAGATTTCTGGTAAGGTCGTTTAATTTCTTCATTTGGGAGGCTTTGAGTGCACTTTAGTATTTGGTACATAACAGTCCGAAAAAAAGCTAATATCAACTATTTTTTTATATAATATTGTCTTATCATACAATTGCCCTAATTTTTCCCGGAATATTTGCATCTCGGTACCTAAGAAGGTGAATAAGAAAAAAAGAAAAGAAAAACCTTTCATTTATTTATTTTATTTTATTTTATTTTTTTTTTTTTGTTATTTGTGGGTTTTAGCTTTTTGGTAGTTAAGGAACTTAAAAACACTCATAATACACATTTCTCGTAATGTCCTTACGTTTCCCAAACATAAGGTTCTTTGCATGTATTTAAGCGTTTTTATAGATAACATTATCAAAAACACTCAAAATACATCTTTTTGGTAATGTTATTCTGGTTCTCCATAAAGTTTGTTTTGCATGCGTTTTAGCGGTTTAGTATATAAGGAGCTAAAAAACAGTTAAAGGCAAATTCTTGATAAAAATTGGTTTTATTGAAATATAATGTGATTGCCCCGCTTTTTAGTGCTTTATTGCCTATCAGGCTCAAAAACACTCAAAAGACATTTTTCTCGTAATGTCATTTTTTTCTCACATAAAGCTGGTTTCGCATGCAATTTCGGGTTTTGGTAACTAAGAATGTGACAAGCTCTCAAAATACACGCATTTAGTAAGGTTGTTCTGTTTCTCAATTAGGAATGTTATTCATGAGTTTAAGCATTTTGGTATCTAAGAAACTTCTCCATATCCGCAAGTTTTTGCGTTTTTTGCCTTTTGGTTCTTTTGAACTATAAAACACTCATTATATACTTTTCTTGCAATGTCCATTTATTTCCTAATATAGAGTGCTTTGCATCAATTTTTTGCGTTTTTTTGTAGGTAATAAGCTCAAAAACACTCAAAACATACCTTTTTAGTAATTTTTTTTTATTTTTTTTATATTGGTTAGTTTGCATCCGTTTTAGCGTTTTTCTACGTAAAACACTGAGAAGACACGTTTTCAGTAGGTTTTTTTCCCATATAAAAGTGATTCCCATATAAAGTGAGTTATTTATTTATCGTTTTGGTGCCTAAAATTCTGAAAAACACTCAAAAGACAGATTTCTTTTAAGGTCGTTTAATTTCCTCATATAGGAGGCTTTGGATGCACTTTAGGGTTTGGTACATAACAATTCGAAAAAAAAAAAGTTGAAATTAAATTTTTTCATAATATTCTTTTATCACATAATTGCCCTGAATTTTCCCAGAATTTTGGCATCTCAGTACCTATGAATATGAATTACAAAAAAATAAAAAATCCTATTTATTTTTTTATTTTTTTTTTTTTTTTAATTTTCTAAATAAAGAGTGTTTTTTGTGGGTTTTTGCTTTTTGGTACTTAAGGAACTTAAAAAAAACACTCATAATACACGTTTCTTGTAATGTCCTTTTGCTTCCCAAACATAATGTTCTTTGCATGTACTTTAGCGTTTTTATAGGTAACATGATCAAAAAACACTGAAAATGCATGTTTTTGGTAATGTTATTCTGTTTCTCCATAAAGTTTGTTTTGCATGCGTTTTAGCGGTTTGGTATATAAGGGGTTAAAAAACACTTAAAGGCAAATTCTTCGTAAAAGTTGGGATTATTCCCATGTAATGTGATCGTTCTGCTTTTTAGTGATTTGTTGCATATCACGCTGAAAAACACTCAAAAGACACTTCTCTGGTAATGACATTTTTTTTTTTCCCAAATGATGGTAGTTTTCGCTTTACATCGATTTTTTGCATTTTTTGTAGGTAACAAGCTCAAAAACATTCAAAATATATCTTTTTGGTAATGTTATTCTATTTCTTCATATAGGATGGTTTATATCCGCTTTAGCGTTTTTCTAAGTAAAACACTGAAGACACGTTTTCAGTAATTTTCTTTTGGTTTCACATATTGACTGACTTCCATATTGTTTATCGTTTTGGTGCCTAACATGCTGAAAAACACTGAAAAGACAGGTTTCTGGTAAAGTCCTTTAACTTCCTTATATAGGTGGCTTTGCATGCATTTGGTACATAATAATCCGAAAAAAAAGCTATAATTAACTTCTATGATAATATTCTTTTTTCCACATAAATTCCGTGAATTTTGGCAGAATTTTAGCATCTCGGTACCTATGAAGATGAATAACCCCCCAAAAAAATCCCATTTTTTTTATCTAAAGAGTGTTATTTGTGGGTTTTAGCTTTTTGGTACTGAAGGAAATTAAAAATCACTCATAATACACGTTTCTCGTAATGTTCTTTCGTTTCCCAAAAATAAGGTTCTTTAAATGTATTTAAGCGTTTTTATACATAACATGATCAAAAACACTCAAAATACATGTATTTTGTAATGTTATTCTGTTTCTCCATAAAATGTATTTTGCATGCGTTTTAGCGTTTTGGTACATAAGGAGCTCAAAAACACCTAAAGGTAAGTTCTTGGTAAAATTTGGTTTTATTCCCATGTAATGTGATTGCCAATTCATTTAGGGCTTTATTGCGTAACACGCTCACAAACACTTAAAAGACATGCAAAGCCTCCCATATGAGGAAATTAAAGACCTAACAAGAAATATGTCTTTTCAGTGTTCTTCAGCATATTAGGCACCAAAACGATAAATAATAAGGAACTCACTCTATGTGGGAATCCAAAAGAAAATTACTGAAAACGTGTCTTCTCAGTGTTTTACGTAGAAAAACGCTAAAACTGATACAAACCAACCAATATCAAGGAGCAGAATAACATTACCAAAAATGTATATTTTGAGTGTTTTTGTGCTTGTTTCCTACAAAAAAAATCGCGAAAATTGATACAAAGCACTCTATATTGGGAAACAAAGGGACATTGCGAGAAAAGTGTATAATGAATGTTTTATAGTTCAAAAAAAAACACAAGGCAAAAAACGCAAAAATTCGTGTATATGCTGAAACTCTTGAATAACACTCTTAATTGAGAAACAGAGCAACCTTACTAAATGCGTGTCAAAAACACTAAAAGGCAAGTTCTTCGTAAAAGTTGGTTTTATTTTCATGTAATGTGATTGCCCTGCTTTTTAGTGCTTTATTGCCTAACACGCTCAAAAACACTCAAAGACACTTCTCTGGTAATGTCATTTTTTTCCCACATAAAGCTAGTTTCGCATGGAATTTGGGGTTTTGGTAACTAAGAATGTAAAATAACACTCAAAATACACGCATTTAGTAAGGTTGTTCTGTTTCTTGATTAAGAGTGTTATTCATGAGTTTCAGTATTTTGGTATCTTAGAAACTTCTCCATATAGTCGAGTTTTTGCGTTTTTTGCCTTGTGATTCTGGTGAAACTATTTCTTCATATTGGTTGGTTTGCATCTGTTTTAGCGTTTTTCTACGTAAATCTTTTAAAAGGCACGTTTCCAGTAATATTGCTTTGGATTTCCATATAGAGTGACTTTCATATTATTTATCGTTTTGGTGCCTAAAATGCTTTTTGGTGCCTTTTGCCTCCCAATATAGAGTGCTTTCCATCCATTTTCGCGTTTTTTATAGGTAACAATATCAAAAAATACTTAAAATATACCTTTTTGGTAATGTTATTCTATTTCTTCATTTTGGTTGGTTTGCATCCGTTTTAGCGTTTTCTACGTAAAACACCGAAAAGACGCGTTTTCATTAATTTATTTTTGGATTCCCATATAGATTGACTTCCTTATGTTTTATCGTGGTGGTTCCTAACATGCTGTAAAACCCTCATAAGTAAGTTTTCTAGCAAAGACGTTCAATTTCCCCATATAGGTGGATTTGCATGCAATTTAGGGGTTTGGTATATAACAGTCCAAAAAAAAAGCTAAATGTAACTTTTTTGATAATGTTCTTTTTTTATATAATTTCCTGAACTTTGCCCGAATTTTGGCACCTCCTGACCTGTGAAGATAAATAAGAATGAAAAAAAAATATCGTATTTTTTTATTTATTTATTTATTTTTTCTCAATAAAGAGTGTAATTTGTAGCTTTTAGCTTTTTCGTACTTAATGAACTTAAAAACACTCATAATACACGTTTCTCTTAATGTCCTTTCCTTTCCCAAAAATAGGGTTCTTTGCATGTATTTAAGCGTTTTTATTGGTAACATGATCAAAAACACTCAAAATACATGTTTTTGTTAATGTTATTCTGTTTCACCCTAGAGTGTATTTTGCATGCATTTTAGTGTTTTGGTATATAAGGAGCTCAAATACATTTAAGGGCAAGTTCTTGTTAAAAATTGGTTTTATTTTAATGTAATGTGATTGCCCTGCTTTTTAGTGCTTTATTGACTAACACGCTCAAAAACACTCAAAAGACATTTTTCTGGTAGACATTTTGTTCCCACATAAAGCTGGTTTCGCATGCAATTTGGGGTTTTGGTAACTAAGGATGTGAAAAGCACTCAAAATACACGCATTTAGTAAGATTGTTCTTTTTCTCAATTAAAAGTGTTGTTCCAGAATATCAGCATTTGGAATGTAAGAAACTTCTCTATATACACGACTTTTTCTGTTTTTTGCCTTGTAGTTCTTGTGAAACTATAAAACACTCATTATACACGTTTCTCGTAATGTCCTTTTGCTTCCCAATATAGAGAGCTTTCCATCTATTTTCGCGTTTTTTGTAGGTAACAATTTCAAAAACACTCAAAAGATACCTTTTTGGTAATGTTATTCTATTCCTTCATATTGGTTGGTTTGCATCCGTTTTAGCATTTTTCTACGTAAAACACCGAAAAAACACGTTTTTAGTAATATTGTTTTGGATTCCCATATAGATTCACTTCCATGTTATTTATCGTGTTGGTTCCTAAGATGCTGAAAAACTCTCATAAGACCGTTTTCTGGCAAAGACGTTTAATTTCCCCATGCACTTTAAGGGTTTCGTACATAATAGTCCGAAAAAAAAACTAAACTTAAATTTTTTGATAATGTTCTTCACATAATTTCCTGAATTTTGCCCGAATTTTGGCATCTCGGTACCTGTGAAGATGAATAAGAAAGAAAAAAAATATCGTATTTTTTTTATTTATTTATTGTTTCTCAATAAAGAGTGTTATTTGTGGCTTTTAGCTTTTTGGTAATTAATGAACTTAAAAACACTCATAATACACGTTTCTCGTAATCTCCTTTCGTTTCCTAAAAATAGAGTTCTTTGCATGTATTTTAGCGTTTTCATTGGTAACATGATCAAAAACACTCAAAATATATGATTTTGGTAATATTATTCTGTTTCACCATAAAGAGTGTTTTTCATGCGTTTTAGTGTTTTGGTATATAAGTAGCTCAAAAAACACTTAAAGGCAAGTTCTTGGTAAAAATTCGTTTACCTCCAATGTAATGTGATTGCCTTCCGTTTTAGTGCTTTATTGCCTATCACGCTCAAAAACACTCAAAAGACACTTTTCTGGTAAAGTCATTTTTTTTTCCCACAAATCTATTTTCGCATGCAATTTGGGGTTTTGGTAACTAAGAATGTGAAAAGCACTTAAAATACACGCATTTATGAAGGTTGTTCTGTTTCTAAATTAGGAATGTTATACATAAGTTTCAGCATTTTTGTATCTAGGAAACCTCTCCATATACACGAGATTTTGCGTTTTTTGCCTTGTGGTTCTTTTGAACTATAAAACACTCATTATACACTTTTCTTGCAATGTCCTTTTGTTTTTCAATATAGTGTGCTTTGCATCAATTTTTGTGTTTTTTGTAGGTAATAAGCTCAAAAACACTCAAAATATACCTTTTTAGTAACGTTTTTCTATTTCTTTATATTGGTTGCTTTGCATCCGTTTTACCGTTTTTCTACGTAAAACACTGAGAAGACACGTTTTCAGTAACTTTGTTTTGGATCCCCATATAGAGGTGAGTTCCTTATTATCATCGTTTTGGAGCTTAACATGCTAAAAAACAATCAAAACACAGATTTCTGGTAAGGTCGTTAAATTTCTTCATATAGGAGGCTTTGCATGCACTTTAGGGTTTGGTACATAACAGTTCGAAAAAAAAAGAAGCTGAAATTAACTTTTTTTATAATATTCTTTTCGTAACTAAGAATGTGAAAAACACTCAAAATACACACATTTGGTAAGGTAGTTCTGTTTCTCAATTAAAAGTGTTATTCATGCATTTCAGCATTTTGGTATGTAAGAAACTTCTCTATATACACGAATTTTTGCGTTTTTTGCCTTGTGGTTCGTGTGAAACTATAAAACACTCATTATACACGTTTTTCGTAATGTTCTTTTGTTTCCCAATATAGACTGCTTTCCATCCATTTTCGCATTTTTTGTAGGTAACAAGCTGAAAAACACTCAAAATATATCTTTTTGGTAATGTTATTGTATTTCTTCATATTGGTTGGCTTGCATATGTTTTAGCGTTTTTCTTCGTAAATCACTTAAAAGACACGTTTTCAGTAGTATTGTTGAAATTGCTGGAAAAAACACTCAAAAGACAGATTTCTGGTAAAGTCGTGTAATTTCCCCATATAGGTGGCTTTGCATGCACTTCTGGGTTTGATACATAATTCCGGAAAAAAGGTAAAAAATTTTTTTTTATAATGTGTTTTTTACATAATTTCCCTGAATTTTGCCTGAATTTTGGCATCTTCATACCTATTTAGATGAATAACAAAAAAAAATGTATATTTTTAGTTATTTATTTTTTCTCTATTTGTGGGTTTTAGTTTTTTGGTACTTAAGGAACTTAAAAAACTATCATAATACACGATTTTCGTAATGTCCTTTCGTTTCACATGTATTTAAGCGTTTTTATAGGTAACATGATCAAAAACACTCAAAATAATGTAACAAAATCATGTATTAATGTAATTTGGGATTTTCGTAACTAAGAATGTGAAAAACACTCAAAATACACACATTTGGTAAGGTAGTTCTGTTTCTCAATTAAAAGTGTTATTCATGAGTTTTAGCATTTTGGTATGTAAGAAACTTCTCTATATACACGAGTTTTTGCGTTTTTTGTCTTGTGGTTCTTGTGAAACTATAAAACAATCATTATACACGTTTCTCTAAATGTCCTTTTTCCTTCCCAATATAGAGTGCTTTTACATCCATTTTGAAGAAATGAAGAAATAGAAGAAATATGAAGAAATAGAATAGCATTACCAAATATGTATATTTTGAATGTTTTTGAGCTTGTTACCTAAAAAAAAATGCAAAAATGTTTGCAAAGCATTGCAAAACAAAAGGATATTCTGAGAAACGTGTATAATGAGTGTTTTATAGTTCCACAAGAACCAAAAGGCAAAAAACGCAAAAACTCCTGTACCTAGAGAAGTTTCTTAGATATAAAAATGATGAAACTCATGAATAACACTTTTAATTGAGAAACTGAATTACCTTACAAAATGTGTGTATTTTGAGTGTTTTTCACATTCTTAGTTACGAAAATCACAAATTACATGCGAAACTAGCTAGTTTCCTAGATACCAAAATGCCGATACTCATGAATAACACTCTTAATTGAGAAACAGAAAAACCTTACTAAATGCGTGTATTTTGAGTGCTTTTCACATTCTTAGTTACCCAAAACCCAAATTGATTGCGAAACCAGCTTTATGTAGTAAAAAAAAAAAAACGACATTTTCAGAAAAGTGTCTATTGAGTGTTTTTGAGCGTGATAGGCAGTAAAGTACTAAAAAGAAGGGCAATAACATTACAAGGGAATAAAATCAATGTTTACCAAGAAATTGCCTTTAAGTGTTTTTGAGCTCCTTATATACCAAAACGTTAAAACGCATGCAAACTACACTTTATGGAGAAACAGAATAACATTACCAAAAACATGTATTTTGAGTGTTTTTGATCATGTTACCAATAAAAACGCTTAAATACATGCTAGGAACCCTATTTGTGGGAAACGAAAGGACATTACGAGAAACGTGTATTATGAGTATTTTTAAATTCATTAAGTACCAAAAAGCTAAAAGCCACAAATAACTCTCTATTGAGAAAAAATAAATAAATAAATAAAAAAAAATACGATATTTATTTTTCTTTCTTATTCATCTTCACAGGTACCGAGGTGCCAAAATTCAAGCAAAATTCATGAAATTTTCTGAAATAAGAACATTATCAAAAAAGTTAATTTTAGCTTCTTTTTTTTTCGACTGTTATGTAGCAAACCATAAAGTGCATGCAAAGCCACCTATATGGGGAAATCAAACGTCTTTGCCAGAAAACAGTCTTATGAGTGTTTTTCAGCTTGTTAGGCACCAAAACGATAAATAACATGGAAGTCACTCTATATGGGAATCCAAAACAAAATTACTGAAAACGTGTCTTTTCGGTGTTTTACGTAGAAAAACGCTAAAACGGATGCAACCCAACCAATATGAAAAAAAAAAATAGAATAATATAACAAAAAAACTATATTTTCAGTATTTTTGAGCTGGTTACCTACAAAAAAGGTGAAAATGGATGCAAAGCACTCCCTATTGCTAAAGAAAAGGACATTACGAGAAACGTGTATAATGAGTGTTTTATTATTTTCGAGCAAAAGAACTTGTGGTTCACAAGAACCACAAGGCAAAAAGCGCAAAAACTTGTGTATATAAAGAAGTTTCTTAGATACCAAAATGCTGAAACTCATGAATAACAATCTTAATTGAGAAACAGAACAATCTTACCAAAAGCGTGCATTTTCATTGTTTTTCACATTGTTAGTTAGCAAAATCCCAAAAAGCATGCGAAACTAGCTTTATGTGAGAAACAAATGACATTACCAGAAGTGTCTTTTGAGTGTTTTTGAGCATGTTTGGCAATAAAGTACTAGAAAGCAGGGCAATCACATTACATGGGAATAAAACCAACTTTGACCAAGAACTTGCCATTATGTGTTTTTGAGCTCCTTACATACCAAAACGCTAAAATGCATGCAAAACACTCCTTTATGGAGAAGCAGAAAAAAACATTACAAAAAACATGTGTTTTAAGTGTTTTTGATCATGTTACCTATAAAAACGCTTAAATACATTCAAAGAACCCTATGTTTGGGAAACGAAAGGACATTACGAAAAACGTTTATTATGACTGTTTTAAAGTTCCTTAAGTACCAACACATTAAAACCCACAAATAACACTCTTTAAAGAGAAAAAAAAAATAAAAAAGATTAAAAAATTCTGCCAAAATTCAGGGAATTTACGTGGAAAAAAAGAACATTATCAAAAGGGTTAATTATAGCTTTTTTTTCGGATTGTTATTTACCAAACCTTAAAGTGCATGCAAAGCCACCTATATGAGGAAATTAAACGACTTTGCCAGAAACCTGTCTTTTCAGTGTTTTTCAGTAGGCTAGGCACTAAACCGATAAATAATATGGAAGTCAGTCAATATGTGAATCCAAAACAAAATTACTGAAAACGTGTCTTTTCAGCGTTTTACGTAGAAAAAACGCTAAAACGGATGCAAAGCAACGAATATGAAGAAATAGAATAACATTACCAAAACGTGTTTTGGGGCTTTTTACCTAGAAAAAAAACGCGAAAATGGATGTAAAAGCACTCTATATTGGGAAGAAAAGAGGACATTTAGAGAAACGTGTATAATGATTGTTTTATAGTTTCACAAGAACCACAAGAAAAAAAAACGCAAAAACTCGTGTATATAGAGAAGTTTCTTACATACCAAAATGCTAAAACTCATGAATAACACTTTTAATTGAGAAACAGAACTACCTTACCAAATGTGTGTATTTTGAGTGTTTTTCACACTTTTAGTTACGAAAATCCCAAATTACATTTATACATCCTTTTGTTACATTATTTTGAGTGTTTTTGATCATGTTACCTATAAAAACGCTTAAATACATGCAAAGAACCCTATGTCTGTGAAACGAAAGGACATTACGAAAATCGTGTATTATGATTGTTTTTAAGTTCCTTAAGTACCAAAAAACTAAAACCCACAAATAGAGAAAAAATAAATAACTAAAAAAATAGGTTTTTCTTTTTTTGTTATTCATCTAAATAGGTATGAAGATGCCAAAATTCAGGCAAAATTCAGGGAAATTATGTAAAAAACACATTATAAAAAAATTTTTTTTAGCTTTTTTCCGGAATTATGTACCAATCCCAGAAGTGCATGCAAAGACACCTATATGGGGAAATTACACGACTTTACCAGAAATCTGTCTTTTGAGTGTTTTTTCCAGCAATTTCAACAATACTACTGAAAACGTGTCTTTTAAGTGATTTACGAAGAAAAACGCTAAAACGGATGCAAGCCAACCAATATGAAGAAATACAATAACATTACCAAAAAGATATATTTTGAGTGTTTTTCAGCTTGTTACCTACAAAAAATGCGAAAATGGATGGAAAGCACTCTATATTGGGAAACAAAAGAACATTACGAAAAACGTGTATAATGAGTGTTTTATAGTTTCACACGAACCACAAGGCAAAAAACGCAAAAATTCGTGTATATAGAGAAGTTTCTTACATACCAAAATGCTGAAATGCATGAATAACACTTTTAATTGAGAAACAGAACTACCTTACCAAATATGTGTATTTTGAGTGTTTTTCACATTCTTAGTTACGAAAATGCCAAATTACATGCGAAACTACCTTTATGTGGAAAAAAAAATGACATTACCAAAAAAAGTGTCTTTTTAGTGTTTTTGAGCGTGATATGCAACAAAGCACTAAAAAGCAGAACAATCACATTACATGGGAATAAAACCTTTTACGAAAACTTTTACGAAGAACTTGCCTTTAAGTGTTTTTTAACTCCTTACATACCAGATTGCTAAAACGCATGCAAAACACCCTTTATGGAGAAACAGAATAACAGTACCAAAAACATGTATTTTGAGTTTTTTTTATCATGTAACCTATAAAAACGCTTAAATACATGTAAAGGACCCTATGTTTGTATAACAAAAGGACATTACGAAAATCGTGTATTATGAGTGTTTTTAAGTTCCTTAAGTACCAAAAAACTAAAACCCACAAATAACACTCTTTATAGAGAAAAAAAAAATAACTTTTTTTTGTTATTCATCTTCATAGGTACCGAGATGCCAAAATTCTGGCAAAATTCATGGAAATTTTGTAAAAAAAATCTTTATAAAAAAAATAATTTTAGCCTTTTTCCGGAGTTATGTACAAACCCTGAAGTGCATGCAAATCCACCTATATGGGGAAATTTCACGACTTTACCAGAAACCTGTCTTTTGAGTGTTTTTCAGCAATTTCAACAATATTACTGAAAACGTGTCTTTTCAGTGATTTACTTAAAAAAAAACACTAAAACGGATGTAAACCAACCAATAAGAAGAAATAGAATAACATTACCAAAAAGATATATTTTGATGTGTTTTTGAGCTTGTTACCTACAAAAAAAGCAAAAAATGGATGGAAAGCACTTTATATTGGCAAAGAAAAGGACATTACGAGAAACGTGTATGAGTGTTTTATAGTTTGACAAGAACCACAAGGTAAAAAACTAAAACACTCGTGTACATAAAGAAGTTTCTTACATACCAAAAAGATGAAACTCATGAATAACACTTTTAATTTTGAAACAGAAATACCTTACCAAATGTGTGTATTAGAAAAGTTTCTTACCTACCAAAATGCTGAAAATCATGAATTACACTTTTAAATAAGAAATAGAAAAACCTTATTAATGCCTGTGTTTTGATTTTTTTTTTCACATTCTTTTTCACATTCCCAAATTCCATGCAAAACTAGCTTTATGTGGGAAATAAATTATATTACCAGAAAAGTGTCTTTTGAGTGTTTTGAGCGTGTTAGGCAATAAAGCACTAAAAAGCAGGGTAATAACATTACATGGGAATAAAAACAACTTTTACCAAGAACTTGCCTTTAAGTGTTTTTGAGCTCATTACATACCAAAACGCTAAAACGCATGCAAAACACCTTTTATGGAGAAACAGAATAAAATTACCAAAAACATATATTTTTTGGGTTTTGATCATGTTATCTATAAAAAGGCTTAAATACATATAAAGAACCTTATGTTTGCGAAACGAAAGGACATTACGAGAAATGTGTATTATAAGTGTTTTTAAGTTTAAGTACCAAAAAAATAAAACCTACAAATAACACTCTTTATTTAGAAAAAAAGTAAGAAAATAAAAAATAGGATTTTTTTTTTTATTATTCATCTTCATAGGTACCGAGATTCCAAAATTCTGGGAAAATTCAGGGCTGTTATATGATAAAAGAAAATTATCAAAAAAGTTAATTTTAGCTTTTTTTTCGGATTGTTATATACCAAACCCTAAAGTGCATCCAAAGACTCCTATATGAGGAAATTAAACGACCTTACCAGAAATCTGTTTTTTGAGTGTTTTACGTAGAAAAACGCTGAAACGGATGCAAACCAACCAATATCAACAAATAGAAAAACATTACCAAAAAGGCATATTTTGAGTGTTTTTGTGCTTGTTACCTAGAAAAAAAACGGGAAAATTGATGCAAAGCACTCTACATAAGAAAAGAAAAGGACTTTGCAAGAAAAGTGTATAATGAGTTTTTTATAGTTCAAACGAAAGGCAAAAAACACAAAAACTCGTGTATATGGAGAATGTTCCTAGATACCAAAATGCTGAAACTCATGAATAGCACTCTTAACTGAGAAACAGAACAACCTTACTAAATGCGTGTATTTTGCGTGCTTTTCACATTCTTAGTTATCAAAACCCCAAACTACATGCGAAACCACCTTTATGTGAGAAAAAAAGGACATTACCAGAAAAGTGTCTTTTAAATGTTTTTGAGCGTGATAGGCAATAAAGCACTAAAAAGCACGGCAATGAAATTAAATTAGAATAACACCAATTTATACCAAAAACTTGCCTTTAAGTGTTTTTTAGCTCCTTAAATAACAAACCGCTAAAACGCATGCAAAACAATCTTTATGGAGAAACAGAATAACATTACCAAAAACATATATTTTGAGCGTTTTTTGATAATGTTATCTATAAAAACGCTTAAATACATGCAAAGAACATTATGTTTGGGAAACAAAAGGACATTACGAGAAACGTGTATTATGAGTGTTTTTTTTAAGTTTGTTAAGTACCAAAAAGTTAAAACCCACAAATAACACTCTTTATTTAGAAAATAAAAAAAAAATATATATATATATAAAAAATTGGATTTTTTTTTTTTTGTTATTCATCTTCATAGTACCGAGATGCCAAAATTCTGGGAAAATTCAGGGCAATCGTATGATAAAAGAATATTATTAAAAAAGTTAATTTCAGCTTTTTTTTCGAACTGCTATGTACCAAACCCTAAAGTGCATGCAAAGCCTCCTATATGAAGAAATTTAACGACCTTACCAGAAATCTGTGTTTTTAGTGTTTTTTTAGCATGTTAAGCACCAAAACGATAAATAATAAGGAACTCACCTCTATATGGGGATCCAAAACAAAGTTACTGAAAACGTATCTTCTCAGTGTTTTACGTAGAAAAACGCTAAAACGGATGCAAAGCAACCAATATAAAGAAATAGAAAAACGTTACTAAAAACGTATATTTTGAGTGTTTTTGAGCTTATTACCTACAAAAAAAACGCGAAAATTGATGCAAAGCACTCTATATTGGAAAACAAAAGGACATTGCAAGAAAAGTGTATAATGAGTGTTTTATAGTTCAAAAGAACCACAAGGCAAAAAACGCAAAATCTCGTGTATATGGAGAGGTTTCCTAGATACAAAAATGCTGAAACTTATGTATAACATTCCTAATTTAGAAACAACAACCTTAATAAATGTGTGTATTTTGAGTGCTTTTCACATTCTTAGTTACCAAAACCCCAAATTGCATGCGAAAATAGATTTGTGGGGAAAAAAAAGACTAGCAGAAAAGTGTCTTTTGAGTGTTTTTGAGCGTGATAGGCAATAAAGCACTAAAAAGGAAGGCAATCACATTACATTGGAGGAAAACGAATTTTTACCAAGAACTTGCCTTTAAGTGTTTTTTGAGCTCCTTATATACCAAAACACTAAAACGCATGCAAAACACTCTTTATGGTGAAAAAGAATAATATTAACAAAAACATATTTTGAGTGTTTTTGATCATGTTACCAATGAAAACGCTAAAATACATGCAAAGAACTCTATTTATAGGAAACGAAAGGAGATTACGAGAAACGTGTATTATGAGTGTTTTTAAGTTCATTAATTACCAAAAAGCTAAAAGCCACAAATAACACTCTTTATTGAGAAACAATAAATAAATAAAAAAAAATACGATATTTTTTTTTTCTTTCTTATTCATCTTCACAGGTACCGAGATACCAAAATTCGGGCAAAATTCAGGAAATTATGTGAAATAAGAACATTATGAAAAAAGTTAAGTTTAGTTTTTTTTTTCGGACTATTATGTACCAAACCACTAAAGTGCATGGGGAAATTAAACGTCTTTGCCAGAAAACGGTCTTATGAGAGTTTTTCAGCATCTTAGGAACCAACACGATAAATAACATGGAAGTCAATTTATATAGGAATCCAAAACAATATTACTAAAAACGTGTTTTTTCGGTGTTTTACGTAGAAAAATGCTAAAACGGATGCAAACCAACCAATATGAAGGAATAGAATAACATTACCAAAAAGGTATATTTTGAGTGTTTTTGAAATTGTTACCTACAAAAAACGCGAAAATAGATGGAAAGCTCTCTATATTGGGAAGCAAAAGGACATTACGAGAAACATGTACAATGAGTGTTTTATAGTTTCACAAGCACTACAAGGCAAAAAACGCAAAAACTCGTGTATATAGAGAAGTTTCTTACATTCCAAAATGCTGAAACTCTGGAACAACATTTTTAATTGAGAAACAGAACAATCTTACTAAATGCGTGTATTTTGAGTGCTTTTCACATCCTTAGTTACCAAAACCCCAAATTGCATGCGAAACCAGCTTTATGTGGGAAAAAAATGACATTACCAGAAAAATGTCTTTTGAGTGTTTATGAGCGTGTTAGCCAATAAAGCACTAAAAAGCAGGGCAATCACATTACATTGAAATAAAACCAATTTTTAACAAGAACTTGCCTTTAAGTGTATTTGAGCTCCTTATATACCAAAACACTAAAATGCATGCAAAATACACTTTAGGGTGAAACAGAATAACATTACCAAAGACATGTATTTTGAGTGTTTTTGTTCATGTTACCAATAAAAACGCTTAAATACATGCAAAGAACCCTATTTTTAGGAAACGAAAGGACATTATGAGAAACGTGTATTATGAGTGTTTTTAAGTTCATTAAGTACGAAAAAGCTAAAAGCCACAAATTACACTCTTTATTGAGAAAAAATAAATAAATAAATAAAAAAATACGATATTTTTTTTTCATTCTTATTTATCTTCACAGGTAAGGAGGTGCCAAAATTCGGGCAAAGTTCAGGAAATTATATAAAAAAAGAACATTATCAAAAAAGTTACATTTAGCTTTTTTTTCGGACTGTTATGTACCAAACCCCTAAATTGCATGGAAAGCCACCTATATGGGGAAATTAAACGTCTTTGCAAGAAAAGTGACTTATGAGGGTTTTCAGCATGTTAGGAACCAACACGATAAAACACAAGGAAGTCAATGTATATGGGAATCCAAAAATAAATTACTGAAAACGCGTCTTTTCGGTGTTTTACGTAAAAAAACGCTAAAACGGATGCAAACCAACCAAAATGAAGAAATAGAATAACATTACCAAAAAGGTATATTTTGAGTGTTTTTGATTTTGTTACCTAAAAAAAACGCGAAAATGGATGGAAAGCACTCTATATTGGGAGGCAAAAGGCACCAAAAAGCATTTTAGGCACCAAAACGATAAATAATATGCAAGTCACTTTATATGGAAATCCAAAGCAATATTACTGGAAACGTGTCTTTTAAAAGATTTACGTAGAAAAACGCTAAAACAGATGCAAACCAACCAATATGAAGAAATAGAATAACATTACCAAAACATATATTTTGTGTGTTCTTGAGCTTGTTACATAAAAAAAATGCGAAAATATATGCAAAGCACTCTATATAAGTAAAAAAAAAAAAAGAACATAACGAGAAACGTGTATAATGAGTGTTTTATAGTTTCACCAGAATCACAAGGCAAAAAACGCAAAAACTCGACTATATGGAGAAGTTTCTAAGATACCAAAATAATGAAACTCATGAATAACACTCTAATCAAGAAACAGAACAACCTTACTAAATGCGTGTATTTTGAGTGTTATTTTACATTCTTAGTTACCAAAACCCCAAATTCCATGCGAAACTAGCTTTATGTAGGAAAAAAATGACATTATCAGAAAAGTGACAGTGTTTTTGAGCGTGTTAGGCAATAAAGCACTAAAAAGCAGGGCAATCACATTTCATTCGAATAAAACCAACTTTTACGAAGAACTTGCCTTTTAGTGTTTTTGACACGCATTTAGTAAGGTTGCTCTGTTTCTCAATTAAGAGTGTTATTCATGAGTTTCAGCATATACACGAGTTTTTGCATTTTTTTGCCTTGTGGTTTTTTTGAACTATAAAACATGCATTATATACTTTTCTCGCAATGTCCCTTTGTTTCCCAATATAGAGTATCAATTTTTGCGTTTTTTTTTTTGTAGGAAACAAGCACAAAAACACTCAAAATATACATTTTTGGTAATGTTATTCTGCTTCTTGATATTGGTTGGTTTGTATCAGTTTTAGCGTTTTTCTACGTAAAACACTGAGAAGACACGTTTTCAGTAATTTTCTTTTAGATTCCACATAGAGTGAGTTCCTTATTATTTATCGTTTTGGTGCCTAATATGCTGAAAAACACTGAAAAGACATATTTCTTGTTAGGTCTTTAATTTCCTCATATGGAAGGCTTTGCATGTCTTTTAAGTGTTTCTGAGCGTGTTACGCAATAAAGCCTTAAATGCCAGGGCAATCACATTACATGGGAATAAAACCAAATTTTACCAAGAACTTACCTTTAAGTGTTTTTGAGCTCCTTACGTACCAAAACGCTAAAACGCATGCAAAATACATTTTATGGAGAAACAGAATAACATTACAAAATACATGTATTTTGAGTGTTTTTGATCATGTTATGTATAAAAAATGCTTAAATACATGTAAAGAACCTTATTTTTGGGAAACGAAAGAACATTACGAGAAACGTGTATTATGAGTGATTTTAATTTCCTTCAGTAGCAAAAAGCTAAAACCCACAAATAACACTCTTTAGAAATATAAATAAATAAAAAAATGGGATTTTTTTTTTTTGGTTATTCATCTTCATAGGTACCGATATGCTATATTCTGCCAAAATTCACGGAATTTATGTGGAAAAAACAATATTATCATAAAAGTTAATTATAGCTTTTTTTTTCGGATTGTTATGTACCAAACCCTAAAATGCATGCAAAGCCACCTATATAAGGAAGTTATATAAAGATATATTTTGAATGTTTTTGAGCTTGTTACCTACAAAAAATGCAAAAAATCGATGTAAAGCACTCTATATTAGGAAACAAAAGGATATTACGAGAAATGTTTATAATGAGTGTTTTATAGTTTTAAAAAATCACAAGGCAATAAACGCAAAAACTCGTCTATATAGAGAAATTTTTTACATACCAAAATGAATAAATGTATGAATAACACTTTTAATCGATTAACAGAAGTACCTTACGAAATTGAGTATTTTGAGTGTTTTTCACATTCTTAGTTACGAAAATGCCAAATTACATGCGAAACTACCATCATTTGTGAAAAAAAATGACATTACCAGAAAAGTGTCTTTTGAGTGTTTTTCAGCGTGATATGCAACAAATCACTAAAAAGCAGAACGATCACATTACATGGGAATAATCACAACTTTTACGAAGAATTTGCCTTTAAGTGTTTTTGAGCTCCTTATATACTAAACCGCTAAAACGCATGCAAAACAAACTTTATGGAGAACAAGATTAACATTACCAAAAAGAAGTATTTTGAGTGTTTTTGATAATGTTATCTATAAAAACGCTTAAATACATTACGAGAAACGTGTATTATGAGTGTTTTTAAGTTCCTTAACTTCCATAAAGCTAAAACCCACAAATAACATTCATTATTTAGAAAAAAAATAAAAAATAAAAAAAAATCAATGAAAGGTGTTTCTTTTCTTTTTTTGTTATTAACCTTCATAGGTACCGACATGCCAAAATTCCGGGAAAAATTAGGGCAATTATATGATAAGAGAATATTAAAAAAAAAAAGTTGATATTAGCTTTTTTTCGGACTGTTATGTACCAAACACTAAAGCCTCCCATATGAGGCTTACCAGAAATCTGTGTTTTGAGCGTTTTTCAGCATGTTAGGCACCAAAACGATAAATAGTATGGAACTCACTCTATATGGCAAACCAAAACAAAATTACTAGAAACGTGTCTTCTCAGTGTTTTACGTAGAAAAACGCTAAAACGGATGGAAACAAACAAATATCAAGAAGTAGAAAAACATTACCAAAAAGGTATATTTTGAGTGTTTTCGAGCTTGTTACCTAAAAAAAAAAAAAACGCGAAAATTGACACAAAGCACTCTATATTTGAAAACAAAGGGACATTGCGAGAAAAGTGTATAATGAATGTTTTATAGTTTACAAGAACCACAAGGCAAAAAACGCAAAAACTCGTGTATATGGAGAAGTTTCCTAGATACAAAAATGCTGAAACTCCTGAATAACACTCTTAATTGAGAAACAGAACAACTTTACTAAATGCGTGTATTTTGAGTGCTTTTCACATTCTTAGTTACCAAAATCCTAAATTGAATGCGAAACCAGCTTTATGTGGGAAAAAAAATGACATTACCAGAAAAGTGTCTTTTGAGAGTTTTTGAGCTTGATAGGCAATAAAGCACTAAAAACCTGGGAATCACTTTACATGGTAATAAAATCAATTTTTACCAAGAACTTGCCTTTAAGTGTTTTGAGCTCCTTATATACCAAAACGCTAAAACGCATGCAAAACACACTTCATGGAGAAAGAGAATAGCATTACCAAAAACATATATTTTGAGTGTTTTTGATCATGTTACCAATAAAAACGCTTAAATACATGACTTGTAAAAAACCCTATTTTTAGGAAATTAAAGGACATTACGAGAAACGTGTATTACGAGTGTTTTTAAGATCATTATTTATCAAAAAGCTAAAAGCCACAAATAACACTCTTTATTGAGAAAAAAATAAATAAAAAAATACGATATTTTTTTCTTTCTTTTTCATCTTCACAGGTACCGAGATGCCAAAATTTGGGCAAAATTCAGGAAATTATGTGAAATAAGAACATTATCAAAAAAATTAAATTTAGTTTTTTTTTTCGTACTGTTATGTAGCAAACCCTAAAGTGCATGCAAAGCCACCTATATGGGGAAATTAAACGTCTTTGCCAGAAAACTGTGTTACGAGTGTTTTTCAACTTGTTAGGCACCATAACGGTAAATAACATGCAAGTCACTCTATATGGGAATCTAAAACAAAATTACTGAAAACGTGTCTTTTCGGTGTTTTACGTACAAAAACGCTAAAACGGATGCAAACCAACCAATAGGAAGAAATAAAATAACATTACTAAAAAGGTACATTTTGAGTGTTTTTGACCTTGTTACCTACAAAAAAACGCAAAAATGGATGCAAAGCACTCCCTATTGGAAAACAAAAGGACATTACGAGAAACGTGTTTTTAATCATGTTACCTATAAAAACACTTAAACACATGCAAAGATCCCTATATTTGGGAAACGAAAGGACATTACGAGAAATGTGTATTATGAATGTTTTTAAGTTCCTTAAGTACCAAAACGTTAAAACCTACAATTAACACTCTTTATAGAGAAAAAAAAATAGCATTTTTATTTTTTTGTTATTGATATTCATAGGTACCAAGATGCCAAAATTCTGCCAAAATTCAGGGAAATTATGTGGAAAAAAGAACATTATCGAAAAAGATAATTTTACCTTTTTTCGGAGTTATGTACCAAACCATAAAGTGTATGCAAAGCCACCTATTTGGGAAAATTTAACGACTTTACAAGAAACCTGTCTTTTGAGTGTTTTTTCGCATGTTAGGTACCAAAACGATAGATAATATGAAAGTCACTCTATATGGAAATCCAAAACAAAATTACTGAAAACGTGTCTTTTAAAAGATTTACGTAAAAACACGCTAAAACAGATGCAAACCAACCAATATGAAAAAATAGAATAATATTACCAGAAAAGTATATTTTGTGTGTTTTTTATCTTGTTACATAAAAAAACACAAAAATGGATGGAAAGCACTGTATATTAGGAAAAAAAAAGGACATAACGAAAAACGTGTATAATGAGTGTTTTATAGTTTCACCAGAATCACAAGGCAAAAAACGCAAAAACTCGTATGTGTGGAGAAGTTTTCAAGATACCAAAATGCTGAAACTCATGAATAACTTTCTTAATCAAGAAACTGAGCAACCTTACTGAATGAGTGTTTTTTTTACATTCTTAGTTACCAGAATCCCAAATTCCATGCGAAACTAGCTTTATATGGGAAAATGACATTACCAGAAAAGTGTCTTTGAGTGTTTTTGAGACTGTTAGGCAATAAAGCACTAAAAAGCAGAGCAATCACATTACATGGGAATAAAACCAACTTTTACGAAGAACTTGCCTTTTAGTGTTTTTGACACGCATTTAGTAAGGTTGTTCTGTTTCTCAATTAAGAGTGTTATTCATGAGTTTCAGCATTTTGGTGTCTAGAAAACTTCTCCATATACACGAGTTTTTGCGTTTTTTGCCTTGTGTTTTTTTGAACTATAAAACATTCATTATACACTTTTCTCGCAATGTCCCTTTGTTTCCCAATATAGAGTGCTTTGTATCAATTTTTTGCGTTTTTTTTTTTATAGGTAACAAGCTCAAAAACACTCAAAATATATATTTTTGGTAATGTTTTTCTGCTACTTGATATTGGTTGGTTTGCGTCAATTTTAGCGTTTTTCTACGTAAAACACTGAGAAGACACATTTTCAGTAATATTTTTTTGGATTCCCACATAGAGTGAGTTCCTTATTATTTATCTTTTTGGTGCCTAACAAGCTGAAAAACACTCAAAAGACAGATTTCTGGTAAGGTCCTTAATTTCCTCACATGGGAGGCTTTAAATGTTTTTTTAGTGTTTTTTTTGAGCGTGTTATGAAAATAAAGCACTAAAAACCAGGGCAATCACATTACATGGGAATAAAACCAAATTTTATCAAGAACATGCCTTTAAGTGTTTTTGAGCTCCTTATATACCAAAACGCTAAAACGTATGCAAAATACATTTTATGGAGAAAGAGAAAAACATTACCAAATACATGTATTTTCAGTGTTTTTGATCATGTTATTTATAAAAACGCTTAAATATATGCAAAGAACCTTATATTTGGGAAACGAAAGGACATTACGAGAAACATGTATTATGAGTGTTTTTTTTTTAATTCCTTTAGTACCAAAAAGCTAAAACCCACAAATAACACTCTTTATTTAAAAAATAAATAATAAAAAATGAAATAAATATGATTATTTTTTTTTTATTCATTTTCATAGGTACCGAGATGCCAAAATTCTGGGAAAATTCAGGGCAATTATGTGATAAAAGAATATTATCAAAAAAGTTAATTTCAGCTTTTTCTGTTCGGAGTTATGTACCAAACCCTAAAGTGCATGCAAAGCCTTCATTATGAGGAAATTAAACGATATTTCCAGAAATCTGTGTTTTGTGTGTTTTTAGCATGTTAGGCACCGAGACGATAAATAATAAGGAACTCACTCTATATGGGAATCCAAAACAAAGTTACAGAAAACGTGTTTTCTCAGTGTGTTTTACGTAGAAAAACGTAAAAACGGATGCAAACCAACCAATATCAAGAAATAGAAAAACGTTTCCAAAAAGGTATATTTTGAGTGTTTTTGATCTTTTTACCTACAAAAACGCGAAAATTCATGCAAAGCACTCTATATTGGGAAACAAGAGGACATTGCAAGAAAAGTGTATAATGAGTGTTTTATAGTTAAAAAGAACCACAAAGCAAACAACGCAAAAACTCGTGTATATGGAGAGATTTCCTAGATACTAAAATGCTGAAACTTATGAATAACACTCTTAATTGAGAAACAGAACAACCTTACTAAATGCGTGAATTTTAAATGCTTTTCACTTTCTTAGTTACCAAAAACCCAAAATTACATGCAAAAATAGCTTTGTGGGGAAAAAAAAAGAATTTACCAGAAAAGTGCCTTTTGAGTGTTTTTCAGCGTGATAGGTAATAAACCACTCAAAAGCAGGGCAATCACATTACATTGGAATAAAATCATTTTTTACCAAGAACTTACCATGTGTTTTTGAGCTCCTTATATACAAAACTGCTCAAACGCATGCAAAACACACTTTATGGAGAAACAGAATAACATTACCAATACCTAGTATTTTCAGTGTTTTTGATCATGTTATCTATAAAAAACGCTTAAATACATGCAAAGAACCTTTTGTTTGGGAAACGAAAGGTCATTACAAGAAACGCGTATTATTAGTGTTTTTAAGTTCCTTAAGTAACAAAAAGGTAAATCCCATAAATAACACTCTTCATTGAGAAAAAATAAATAAATAAATAAAAAATAAAAAAAATAGGATTTTTTTTTTTTTTTATCTTCATAGGTACCGAGATGCCAAAATTCTGGTAAAAATTCAGCGCAATTATATAATAAAAGAATATTATCAAAAAAGTTAATTTTAGCTTTTTTTGGGGGGACTTATGTACCAAACACAAAAGTGCATGCAAAGCCTCCTATATGAGGAAATTAAACGACCTTATCAGAAATCTCTCTTTTGAGTGTTCTTCAGCATGTTAGGCACAAAAACAATGAATAATAAGGAACTCACTCTATATGGGAATTCAAAAAAAAATTACTGAAAACGTGTCTTCTCAGCGTTTTACGTAGAAAAATGCTAAAACGGATGGAAACAAACCAATATAAAGAAATAGAAAAACATTACCAAAAAGGTATATTTTGAGTGTTTTTGAGCTTGTTACCTATAAAAAAACAAGAAAATTGATGCAAAGCACTCTATAATGGGAAAGAAAAGGACATTGCAAGAAAAGTGTATAATGAGTGTTTAATAGTTCAAAAGAACCCCAAGGCAAAAAATGCAAAAACTAGTGTATATGAAGAAGTTTCCTAGATACCAAAATGCTGAAACTCATGAACAACACTCTTAATTGAGAAACTAAAAGTGTGTTTTTTGAGTGCTTTTTGCATTCTTAGTTACCAGAACCCCAAATTCCATGCGAAACCAGCTTTATGTGGGAAAAAAAATAACATTACCAGAAAAATGTCTTTTGAGTGTTTTTGACCGTGTTAGGTAATAAAGCACTAAAAAGCAGGGCAATGACATTATATTGAAATAAAACCAATTTTTAATAAGAACTTGCTTATAAGTGTTTTTGAGCTCCTTATATACCAAAACACTAAAACGCATGCAAAATACACTTTATTGTGAAACAGAATAACATTACCAAAAACATGTTTTTTGAGTGTTTTTGATCATGTTACCAATAAAAACACTTTAGTACATGCAAACAACCCTCAACGAAAGGACATTACGAGAAAAGTGTATTATGCGTGTTTTTAAGTTCATTAAGTACGAAAAAGCTAAAAGCCACAAATTACACTCTTTATTGAGAAAAAATAAATAAAGAAATAAAAAATACGATATTTTTTTTTTCATTCTTATTCATATTCACAGGTAACGAGATGCCAAAATTCGGTGAAAGTTCAGGAAATTATATGAAATAAGAACATTATCAAAAAAGTTAAATTTAGCTTTTTTTTCGGACTGTTATGTACCAAACCCCTAAAGTGCATGCAAAGCACTTGGAGAAATTATGATATGGAAAAATTAAACCTCTTTGCCAAAAAACTGTCTTATGAGTGTTTTTCAGCATGTTAGGAACCAACACGATAAAACCCAAGGAAGTCAATCTATATAGGAATCCAACACACAATTACTGAAAACGTGTCTTTTCGCAGTTTTACGTACAATAACGCTAAAACGGATGCAAACCAAACAAAATGAAGATATAGAATAACATTACCAAAAAGGTATATTTTGAGTGTTTTTGAAATTGTTACCTACAAAAAACGCGAAAATGGATGGAAAGCACTCTATATTGGGAAGCAAAAGGACATTACGAGAAACGTGTATAATGAGTGTTTTATAGTTTCACAAGAACCACAAGGCAAAAAACGCAAAAACTCGTGTATATAAAGAATTTTCTTACATTCCAAAATGCTGAAACTCATGAATAAGACTTTTAATTGAGAAACATAACTATCTTACCAAATGTGAGTAATTTGAGTGTTTTTCACATTCTTAGTTACGAAAATCCGAAATTACAAGTGAAATTAGTTTTATGTGGGAAAAAAATGACATTACCAGAAAAGTGTCTTGTGAGTGTTTTAGAGCGTGATATACAACAAAGCACTAAAAAGCAGAACAATCACATTACGTGGGAATAAAACCAACTTTTACCAAAAATATGCCTTTAAGTGTTTTTAACTCCTTATATGACAAAACGCTAAACCGCATGCAAAACACCCTTTATGGAAAAACAAAATAACACTACCAAAACCATGAATTTTAAGTGTTTTTTATCATATTACCTATAAAAACGCTAAAATACATGCAAAGAACCCTATGTTTGTGAAACGAAAGGATATTTCGAAAATTGTGTATTATAAGAGTTTTTAGGTTCCTTAAGTACCAAAAAGCTAAAACACACAAATAACACTCTTTATAGAGAAAAAGAAATAAAATAAATGAATACAAATTTTTTTATTTTTGTTATTCATCTTCATAGGTACCGAGATGCCAAAATTCTGGCAAAATTCAGGGAAATTAGGTAAAGAAAAAAAAATAATAATAATTTTAGCTTTTTTCCGGAGTTATGTACCAAACCCTAAGATGCATGCAAAGCCACCTATATGGGAAAATTACACAATTTTACCAGAAACCTGTACCAGAAATAATTTCAACAAAATTACTGAAAACGAGTCTTTTCAGAGATTTACGAAGAAAAAAGCTAAAACAGATGCAAACCAACCAATGTGAAGAAATAGAATAACATTACCAAAAAGATATATTTTGAGTGTTTTTATGCTTGTTACCTACAAAAAATGCAAAAATGGATGGAAAACACTCTATATTAGGAAACAAAAGAACATTACGAGAAACGTGTATAATTAGTGTTTTATAGTTTAACAAGAACCACAAGGCAATAAACGCAAAAACTTGTGTATATAGAGAAGTTTCTTACATACAAAAATGATGAAATGCATGAAAAACACTTTTAATCGAGAAACAGAACTACCCTACCAAATTGTGTAATTTCAGTGTTTTTCACATTCATACTTACGAAATTGCCAAATTACATGCGAAACTAGCTTTATGTGGGAAAAAAATGACATTACCAGAAAAATGTTTTTTGAGTGTTTTTGAGCGTGATGCAACAAAGCACTAAAAAGCAGAACAATCACATTACTTGGGAATAAAACCAACTTTTACGAAGAACTTGCCTTTAAGTGTTTTTTAACTCCTCACATACCAAAACGCTAAAACGCATGTAAAAACACTCTTTATGGAAAAACAGAATAACATTGCCAAAAATATGTATTTTGAGTGTTTTTGATCATGTTACCTATAAAAACGCTTAAATACATGTAAAGAACCCCATGTAAGAAAAGGACATTACGAAAATCATGTATTATGAGTGTTCCTTAAGTACCAAAAAGCTAAAACTCACAAATAATACTTTATAGAGAAAAAAAAATCTTCAAAGGTACCGAGATACCAAATTCTGGAAAAATGCAGGAAATTTTGTAAAAAAAAAATAATTATGAAAAAAATAATCTTAGCTTTTTTCCGGAGTTATGTTCCAAAACCTGAAGTGCATGCAAAGCCACCTATATGGAGAAATTACTCGAATTTACCAGAAACCTGTCTTTTGAGTGTTTTTTTTCAGCAATTTTAACAATATTACTGAAAACGTGTCTTTTCAGTGATTTAAGTAGAAAAACGCTAAAACGGATGCAAACCAATCAATATGAAGCAATATAATAACATTACCAAAAAGATATATTTTTATGTGTTTTTGAGCTTGTTACCAACAAAAAAATTCGAAAATGGATGAAACGCACTCTATATTAGGAAAGAAAAAATCATTACAAGAAATGTGTATAATGAGTGTTTTATAGTTTCACAAGAACCACAAGGCAAAAAACTCAAAAACTCGTGTACATAAAGAAGTTTCTTACACACCAAAATGCTGAAACTCATGAATAACTCTTTTAATTGAGAAACAGAACTACCTTACCAAATGTTTGTATTAGAGAAGTTTCTTACATACCAAAATACTGAAGCTCATGAATAACACTTTTAATTAAAAAACAGAACAACCTTACTAAATGCCTGTATTTTGAGTGTTTTTCACATTTTTAGTTACCAAGACTCCAAATTCCATGCGGGAAAAAAATAATATTACCAGAAAATGTCTTTCGAGTGTTTTTGAGAGTGTTAGGCAATAAACCACTAAAAAGCAGGGCAATCACATTACATGGGAATAAAACCAACTTTTACCAAGAACTTCCTTTTTTTTTTTGAGCTCATTACATACCAAAACGCTAAAATGCATGCAAAACACCTTTTATGGACAAAAAGAATAACATTACCAAAAACATGTATTTAAATACATGCAAAGAACCTTATGTTTGGGAAACGAAAGGACATTACGAGAAATATGTATTATGAGTGTTTTTAAGTTCCTTAAGTATTAAAAAGCTAAATCCCACAAATAACTCTCTTTATTTAGAAAAACTAAATAAATAAAAAATGAAAAAAATAGGATTTTTTTTTTTGTTAATCATCTTCATAGATACCGAGATGCCAAAATTCTGGGGAAATTCCGGGGTATTATATGATAAAAGAAAATTATCAAAAAAGTTAATTTTAGTTTTTTTTTTCGGACTGGTATATACCAAACCCTAAAGTGCATGCAAAGCCTCCTATATGAGGAAATTAAACGACATTAAAAGAAATCTGTCTTTTGAGTGTTTTTCAGAATGTTAGGCACCGAAAAGATAAATAAATAAGGAACTCACTTTATATGGGAATCCAAAACAAAATTACTGAAAACGTGTGTTCCCAGTGTTTTACGTAGAAAAATGCTAAAATCGATGCAAACCAACCAATATCAAGAAATAGAAAAAAAATTACCAAAAAGGTATATTTTGAGTCTTTTTGAGCTTGTTACCTACAAAAAAATGCTAAAATTAATACAAAGCACTCTATATTGGGAAACAGAGGGACATTGCAGAAAAGTGTATAATGAGTGTATTATAGTTCAGAAGAACAACAAGGCAAAAAACGCAAAAACACGTGTATATGGAAAAGTTTCCTAGATACCAAAATGATGAAACTCATAACACTCTTAATTGAGAAACAGAACAACCTTACCAAATTCGTGTGTTTTGAGTGTTTTTCATATTCTTAGTTACTAAAAACGCAAATTTTATGCGAAACCAGATTTATATGGGAAAACATGACATTTCTAGAAAAATGTCCTTTGAATGTTTTTGAGCGTGATAGGCAATAAAGCACTAAAAAGCAAGCAATCACTTTTCATTGGAGTAAAACCAATTTTTACCAAGAACTTGCCTTTAAATGTTTTTGAGCTCCTTATATACAAAACCGCTAAAACCCATGCAAAACAAACTTTATGGAGGAACAGAATAACATTACCAAAAACATGTAATTTGTGTGTTTTTTATCATGTTATCTCTAAAAAACGCTTAAATACATGCAAAGAACATTATGTTTGGGACACAAGGACATTACGAAAAATGTGGATTATGAGTGTTTTTTTTTAAGTTCCCTAAGTACCAAAAAGCTAAAACCCACAAATAACACTCTTTATTTAGAAAAAAATAGGAATTTTTTATTTTCATCTTCATAGGTACCGAGATGCCAAATTTCTGGGAAAATTCAGGAAAATTTTATGAACCAAAGAATATTATCAAAAAAGTTAATTTTACCTTTTTTTTTCGGAATGTTATGTACCAAACCCTAAAGTGCATGCAAAGCCTCTCCTATATGAGGAAATTAAACGACCTTGCCAGAAATCTGTCTTTTGAGTGTTTTTCAGCATGTTAGGCACCAAAACGATAAATAATAAGGAACTCACTCTATATGGGATTCCAAAACAAATTTACTGAAAATGTATCTTCTCAGTGTTTTACGTAGAAAAAACGCAAAAAATCGTGTATATAAAGAAGTTTCTTAGATACAAAAATGCTGAAACTCATGAACAACTATCTTAATTGAGAAACAGAACAAACTTAGCAAATGCATGTATTTTGAGTATTTTTCATATTCCTAGTTAGCAATACCCTAAATAGCATGCGAACCTAGCTTTATGAGGGAAAAAAATGACATTACCAAAAGTGTGTTTTAATTGTTTTTCAGCATTTTAGGCAATGAAGTACTAAATAGCAGGGCAATCACATTACATAGGAATAAAACCAATTTTTACCAAGAACTTGCCAATATGTGTTTTTGAGCTCCTCACATACCAAACCGCTAAAACGCATGGAAAACAAACTTTATGGAGAAACAGAATAACATTACCAAAAACATGTATTTTGAGTGTTTTTGATAATGTTATCTATAAAAAAGCTTAAATACATGCAAAAAACCTTAGGTTTGAGAAACGTAAGGACATTACGAGAAACGTGTATTATAAGTGTTTTTAAGTTCATTAAGTAATAAAAAGCTAAAACCCACAAATAACACTCGTTATTTAGAAAAAAAAAATAAATAAAAAATAAATAAATAAAAGAACTTTTTTTTTTTGTTATTCACCTTCATAGGTACCGAGATGCTAAAATTCTGGGAAAAAATAAGGCAATTATATGATAAGAGAATATTATCAAAAAAGTTGATATTACCTTTTTTTCGGACTGTTATGTACCAAACAGTAAAGTACATGCAAAGCCTCCTATATGAGGAAATTAAACGACCTTACTAGAAATCTGTGTTTTGAGTGTTTTTCAGCATGTTAGGCACCAAAACGATCAATAATAAGGAACTCACTCTATATGGCAAACCAAAACAAAATTACTGAAAACGTGTCTCTGTGTTTTATGTAGAAAGACGCTAAAAAGAATGCAAACCAACCAATATCAAAAAGTAGAAAAACATTACCAAAAAGATATATTTTGTTTTTGAGCTTGTTACCTATAAAAAAACGCGAAAATTGATAAAAAAGCACTTTAAATTGGGAAACAAAAGGACATTGCGAGAAAAGTGTATAATTAATGTTTTATAGTTCAAAAGAACCAAAAGGCAAAAAACGCAAAAACTCGTGTATATGGAAAAGTTTCCTAGATACCAAAATACTGAAACTCATGAATAACACTCTTCATTGAGAAACAGAACAACTTTACTAAATGCGTGTATTTTGAGTGCTTTTCACATTCTTAGTTACTAAAATCCCAAATTGCATGGGAAACCAGCTTTATGTGGGAAAAAAAAATGATATTACGAGAAAAGTGTCTATTGAGTGTTTTTGAGCGTGATAGGGAATAGAGCACTAAAAAGCAGGGGAATCACTTTACATGGCAATAAAATAAATTTTTACGAAGAACTTGCTTTTAAGTGTTTTCAGGTTCTTATGTACCAAAACGCTAAAACGCAAGCAAAACACACTTTATGGAGAAAGAGAATAACATTACCAAAAACATACATTTTGCATGTTTTTGGCAAAATTTGGGCAAAATTCACGAAATTGTGAGTCAATTATCAAAAAAGTTAATTTTAGCTTTTTTTTTCGTACTGTTATGTACCAAACCCTAAAGTGCATGCAAAGCCACCTATATGGGGAAATTAAACGTCTTTGCCAGAAAACTGTCTTATGAGTGGTTTTCAGCTTGTTAGGCACCATAACGGTAAATAACATGCGTCACTCTATATGGGAATCTAAAACAAAATTACTGAAAACGTGTCTTTTCGGTGTTTTACGTAGAAAAACGCTTAAACAGATGCAAACCAACCAATAAGAAGAAATAAAACTACATTACCAAAAAGGTACATTTTGAGTATTTTTGAGCTTGTTACCTACAAAAAAAACGCGATAATGGATGCAAAGCACTCCATATTGGGAAACAAAAGGACATTACGAGAAACGTGTATAATGAGTGTCTTATTATTTTTGAGCAAAAGAACTTGTGGTTCACAAGAACTACAAGGCAAAAAACGCAAAAAATTCGTGTATATAAAGAAGTTTCTTAGATACCAATATGCTGAAACTCATGAATAGCAATATTAATTGAAAAACAGAACAACCTTACCAAATGCGTGTATTTTGAGTGTTTTTCACATTCTTAGTTAGCACAACCCTAAATAGAACGCGAATCTATGTTAGAAAAAAAATGACATTACCAGAAGTGTCTTTTGAGTGTTTTTGAGCGTTTTAGGCAATAAATTATATATATAAAAAAAAAAACAGGGCACATTACATGGGAATAAAACCAACTTTTACCAAGAACTTGCCTTGAAGTGTTTTTGACCTCCTTACAAACCAAAACGCATGCAAAAAACTCTTTAATGGAGAAGCAAAATAACATTACTAAAAACATGTGTTTTAAGTCCTTTTGATCATGTTATCTATAAAAACGCTTAAATACATGCAAAGAACCCTATGTTTGGGAAACGAAAGGACATCACGAGAAACATGTATTAGGGCCGTTTTTAAATTGCTTAAGTAACAAAACGTTAAAACCCATAAATAACACTCTTTATAGAGAAAAAAAAAATAAAAAAATAGCTTTTTTATATTGATTTTCATAGGTACCAAGATGCCAAAATTCTACCAAAATTCAGGGAATTTATGTGGAAAAAAGAACATTATCAAAAAAGTCAATTATAGCTCTTTTTCGGATTTTTATGTTCCAAACTCTAAAGTGCATGCCACCTATATAAGGAAGTTAAACGACTTTACCAGAAACCTGTCTTTTCAGTGTTTTCCAGCATGTTAGGCACCAAAACGATAAATAATATGGAAGTCAGTCAATATGTGAATCCAAAACAAAATTACTGGAAACGTGTCTTTTCAGTGTTTTACGTAGAAAACGCTGAAACGGATGCAAACCAACAAATATGAAGAAATAGAATAACATTACCAAAAAGTGTTTTTTAGCTTTTTACCTACAAAAAAACGCGCAAATGGATGGAAAGCACTCTATATTGGGAAGCAAAACGACATTACGAGAAACGTGTATAATGAGTGTTTTATAGTTTTACAAGAACCACAATGCAAAAAACGCAAAAACTCGTGTATATAGAGAAGTTTCTTACATACCAAAACGCTAAAACTCATGAATAACACTTTTAATTGAAAAACAGAACTACCTTACCAAATGTGTGTATTTTGAGTGTTTTTCACATTCTTAGTTACGAAAATCCCAAATTACATGCAAAACTACCTTTATGGGGGAAAAAAATGACATTACCAGAAAAGTGTCTTTTGAGTGTTTTTGAGCGTTATATGCAACAAAACACTAAAAAGCAGAACAATCACTTTACATTGGAATAAAACCAAATTTTACGAAGAACTTGCCTTTAAGTGTTTTTTAACTCCTTACATACCAAAACGCTAAACGCATGCAAAACAACCTTTATGAAGAAACAGAATAACATTACCAAAAACATATATTTTGATTGTTTTTGATAATGTTACCTATAAAATCGCTTAAATACATGCAAAGAACCCTATGTTTCTGAAACGAAAGGACATTACGAAAATCGTGTATTATGAGTATTTTTAAGTTCCTTAAGTACGAAAAATCTAAAACCCACAAATAACACTCTTTATAGAGAAAAAAATAATAAAAAAAATAGAATTTTTTTTGTTATTCATCTTCATAGGTAACGAGATGCCAAAATTTTGAGAAAATTCAGGGAAATTATGTGAAAATAAAACATAAAAAAAATGATTTTAGCTTTTTCCGGAGTTATGTACGAAACCTGGAAGTGCATGCATATGGGGGAAATTACACAACTTTACAAGAAACGTGTCTTTGGGTGTTTTCAGCAATTTCAACAATATTACTGAAAACGTGTCTTTTCAGTTTTAGCGTAGAAAACAAAAACGGATGGAAACCAACCAATATGAAAAAATAGAATAACATTACAAAAAAGTTGAGTGTTTTTGAGCTTGTTACCTACAAAAAACGCAAAAATGAATGCAAAGCAGTCTATATTGGGAAACAAAAGGATATTAAAAGAAAATTGTATAATGAATGTATTAATAGTTTTCAAAAACCATAAGGCAAAAAGCGCAAAACTCGGATATATGGAGAAGTTTCTTAGATACCAAAATGCTGAAACTAATGAATAACACTCTTAATTGAGAAACAGAACAATTTTAGGAAATGAGTGTATTTTGAGTGTTTTTTTTTTCACATTCTTAGTGGTCCAACCCCAAATTACATGCGAAACTGTGGAAAAAAAATGAAATTACTAGAAAAGTGTCTTTTTAGTGTTTTTCAGCGTGTTAGGCAATAAAGCATTAAAAAGCAGGGCAATCACATTACATGGGAATATAACCAACTTTTACCAAGATCTTGCCTTTAAGTTTTTTGAGCTCCTTACATACTAAAACGTTAAAACCCATGCAAAACACCCTGTATGGAAAAACAGAATAACATTATCAAAAACATGTATTTTGAGTGTTTTTGAGCTTGTTACCAATAAAAACGCTTAAATACATGCAAAGAACCCTATGTTTGGGAAGAAAAGGACTTTACGAGATATGTGTATTATGAGTGTTTATAAGTTCCTTAAGTACCAAAAAGCTAAAACCCACAAATAACACTCTTTATACAGAAAAAAAATAAATAAAAATATATTTAAAAATAACACTTTTTTTTATTGATCTTCATAGGCAACGAGGTACCAAAATTCTGGCAAAATTCAGGAAAATTACGTGAAAAAAGAATATTATGAAAGAGGTTAATTTTAGCTTTTTTTTCGGACTGTTATGTACCAAACCCTAAAGTGTATGCAAAGCCACCTATATAGGGATATTAAACGACTTTACAAGAAACCTGTCTTTTGAGTGTTTTTCAGCATTTTAGGCATGAAAACGATAAATAACATGGAAATCACTCTATATGGGAATCCAAAAATTACTGAAAACGTGTCTTTTCTGTACGTAGAAAAACGCTATACACGGATGGAAACCAACCAATATGAAGAAAATATGAAGAAAAATATACCAAAAAGATATATATTGAGTGTTTTTGATCATGTTATCTATAAAAAAGCTTCAATACATGTAAAGAACCTTATCTTTAGGAAACAAAAGGACATTACGAGAAACGAGTATTATGAGTGTTTTTACGTTCCTTAAGTACCAAAAAGCTTAAACCCACAAATAACACTTTATAGAGAAAATATAAATAAATGAAAAAATAGCATTTTTTTTTATTCATCTTCATAGGTATCGAGATGCCAAAATTCTGGCAAAATTCAGGGAAATTATGTGAAAAAAGAATATCATAAAAGTTAATTTTAGCTTTTTTTTTTTCAGACCGTTATGTACCAAACCCTAAAGTGCATGTAGAGCCACCTATATGGGGAAATTAAACAACTTTACCTGAAACCTGTCTTTTGCCTGTTTTTCAGTATGTTAGGCACCAAAACAATAAATAATATGGAAATCACTCTGTATGGGAATCCAAAACAAAATTACTGAAAACGTGTCTTTTCAGTGTTTACGTAGAAAAACGCTAAAAAGAAAGCAAATCAACCAATATCATGAAATAAAATAATATTACCAAAAAGGTATTTTTTGTGTTTTGAGCGAAAATGGATGCAAATCTCTCTATATTGGGAAACAAAAGGACATTACGAGAAACATTTATAATGCTTTTTACCTACAAAAAACCGCGAAAATGGATGTAAAAGCACTCTATATTGGGAAGCAAAGGACATTTAGAGAAAAGTGTATAATGATTGTTTTATAGTTTCACAAGAAGAAAAAGACAAAAAACGCAAAAACTCGTGTATATTGAGATGTTTCTTACATACCAAAATGCTAAAACTCATGAATAACACTTTTAATTGAGAAACAGAACTACCTTACCAAATGTATGTATTTTGAGTGTCTTTCACATTCTTAGTTACGAAAATCCCAAATTACATGCGAAACTAACTTTATGTTGGAAAAAAAATGACATTATCAGAAAAGTGTCTTTTGAGTGTTTTTGAGCGTGATATGCAAAAAAGCACTAAAAAGCAGAATAATCACATAATATAGGAATAAAACTAACTTTTACTTGCCTTTAAATGTTTTTAACTCCTTACATACCAAAACGCTAAAACGCATGCAAAACACCCTTTATGGAGAAACAGAATAACATTACCAAAAACATGTATTTTGAGTGTTTTTGATCATGTTACCTATAAAAACGCTTAAATACATGCAAAGAACACTATTTTCGGGAAATGAAAGGAGATTACGAGAAACGTGTATTATGAGTGTTTTTAAATTCCTTAATTACCAAAAAGGTAAAAGCCACAAATAGCACTCTTTATTGAGAAACAATAAATAAATGAAAAAAAAAATACAATATTTTTTTTCTTTCTTATTCATCTTCACAGATACCGAGATGCCAAAATTTGGGCAAAATTCTGGAAATTATGAAAAATAAGAACATTATTAAAAAAGTTAAATTTAGCTTTTTTTTCGGACTGTTATGTAGCAAACCCCTAAAGTGCATGCAAAGCCACCTATATGGGGAAATTAAACGTCTTTGCCAGAAAACGGTCTTATGAGTATTTTTCAGCATGTTAGGAACCAACACGATAAATAACATGGAAGTCAATCTATATGGGAATCCAAAACAAAATTACTAAAAACGTTTCTTTTCGGCGTTTTATGTAGAAAAACGCTAAAACGAATGGAAACCAACCAATATGACGAAATAAAATAATATTACCAAAAAGACATTTTTTGAGTGTTTTTGAAATTCTTACCTACAAAAAACGCGAAAATGAATGGAAAGCACTCTATATTGGGAAACAAAAGAACATTACGAGAAACGTTTATAATGAGTGTTTTATAGTTTCACATGAACCACAAGGCAAAAAACGCAAAAAACTCGTGTATATAGAGAAGTTTCTTACATACCAAAATGCTGAAATGCATGAATAACACTTTTAATTGAGAAACAAATGTGTATTTTTTTTTAGTGTTTTTCACATTCTTAGTTACGAAAATCTCAAATTACATGCGAAACTAGCTTTATGTGGGAAAAAAAATGATATTACCAGAAAAGTGTCTTCTGAGTGTTTTTGAGCGTGATATGCAACAAAGCACTAAAAAGCAGAACAATCACATTACATGGGAATAAAACCAACTTTTACGAAGAACTTGCCTTTAAGTGTTTTTTTTTAACTCCTTACATACCAAAACGCTAAAACGCATGCAACACACCCTTTATGGAGAAACAGAGTAACATTACCATGTTATTACATTACATGTATTTTGAGTGTTTTTGATCATGTTATTTATAAAAACGCTTAAATACATGCAAAGAACCTTATGTTTGGGAAACGAAAGGACATTAAGAGAAACGTGTATTATGAGTGTTTTTATGTTCCTTAAGTACCAAAAAAGCTAAAACCCACAAATAACACTCTTTATAGAGAAAAAAAAATAATAATATAATTTTTTTTTTTTTGTTATTCATCTTCATAGGTACTAAGATGCCAAAATTCTGGCAATATTCTTTGGGAATCGAAAACAAAATTACTGAAAACGTGTGTTTTCGGTGTTTTACGTAGAAAAACGCTAAAACGGATGCAAACCAACCAATATGAAGAAATAGAATAACATTACCAAAAAGGTATATTTTAAGTGTTTTTGAGCTTGTTACCTAAAAAAAAACGCGAAAATGGATGGAAAGCACTCCTTATTGAGAGAGAAAAGGACATCACGAGAAACGAGTATAATGAGTGTCTTATTATTTTCGGGCAAAAGAACTTGTGGTTCACAAGAACCACAAGGCAAAAAACGCAAAAATTCGTGTATATTAAGAAGTTTCTTAGATACCAAAATGCTGAAACTCATGAATAACAATCTTAATTGGGAAACAGAACAACATTACCAAATGCGTGTATTTTGAATGTTTTTTTTTTCACATTCTTAGCAAAACCCCCAAATAGCATGCGAAAGTAGCTTTATGTGGGAAAGAAATGACATTACCAGAAGTGTCTTTTCAGTGTTTTTTTGAGCGTGTTAGGCAATAAAGCACTAAAAAGCAAGGCAATCATATTACATTAGAATAAAACCAACTTTTACCAAGAACTTGCCTTGAAGAGTTTTTCAATTCGTTACATACCAAATCGCTAAAACGCATGCCGAATAGTGACAAGATATTTAGAGTAGAAGAAAATGAGAAGCTGACAGATATTACCATAACTAAAGAGATAGTGGAACAGGAGACAGATAAGCTGAAAAGTTCAAGTCACCAGGACCAGATGAAATATATTCCACAGTATTTAAGAATTGGAAAAAGGTTATAAGTAATCTGGATAAGATCATGGCCAAACGGCAGGCGACAGAGTGTTGTAATAAACGGCTCTAAATCCGAGTGGGGTCAAGTAATTAGTGGGGTGACAAAGGGATTATTAGTATTAGGGCCGATGTTGTTTGTAATATATGTCAATGACTTGGATAGTGGAATTAGTAGTGTTGTTAGTAAATTTGCGGATGACACGAGAGTATGTAGATTAATTAGGTCAAATCGCCTTGCAGGCAGATTTGGATGGGATGAACGAATGGACAGACAGATGGCAAATGCATTTTAATATAAAAAAAATGCAAAGCACTTAGCGTAAGTAGAAGAAACCCACACAGTAGTTACACAATGAACAACCAAGTTCTGGTAGGTTCAGGGTTATAAAAAGATTTGAGATTTAAAGTTAGCTCTGAACTACGTCTAAGAAAGCAATGCAAAGAGGCCAGAAACAAAGCAAATAGTGTATTATGATTCATTTTCAGGAGTGCTAAAAGTAAAACTACCGAAGTAATATTAAAGTTACATTTAGCGCTGGTCAGACTTCATCTAGACTACGCTGTCCTATTCTGGTCACCACATCACAGGAAGGATAAAGGTCTATTAGAATCACTTCAAAGGAGAATGACTAAAAGGATACAGGGGATGAGGAGTATTCCTTACGAAGCGAGATTCAAGCTGTTAAATTTACATTCTTTAGAGAGACGTAGGTTAAGAGTGGACCTGAGAGAAGTCTTTAAGTGGTATATGGGTTATAACAAGGGGAACATAAGGAAAATTCTTAGAATCTGTAACCATGATAGAACAAGAAAAATAGAACATCAAGTTTTCAGGCTTGAGCCTGAAAACTTGATGTTCAAAAAGGAAACAGGATGGAATTGGTTTTCAAATACAGGTGTAGATGATTGGAACGGACTTAGTAATCAAGCTGTTAGTGCTGAGGCATTTGGCACTGTAAGAGAAAATTACACATTTATAGATGGGGATGATAGGTGGAAATACGTAGGCATATTTCATACAATTACTGCCACGTGTAGGCCTGATGCCTTCTTGCATATTTACTTATTTCTTATGTTCTTATGTTCTTATTACCAAATGCGTGTATTTGCAGTATTTTCAGCTCTTCCGTGAAAAATAAAATGCCAAAATGCATGCAAAGCACCCTAAATGAGGAAAAAAAGGGACATTACGAGAAACGTGCATTATAAGTGTTTTTTGAGATTCTTAGATACCAAAACGCTGAAACTCATGAATAACACTCTTAATTGAGAAACAGAACAACCTTACCAAATGCATTAATTTTGAGTGTTTTTCACATTTTTGGTTACCAAAACCCCAAATTCAATACGAAACTAGCTTTATGTGGAAAGAAAAAAAAACACATTTCCAGAAAAGTGTCTTTTGAGTGTTTTTGAGCGTGTTAGGCAATAAGGCACTAAAAAGCAGGGCAATCACATTACATGGGAATAAAACCAACTTTTACCAAGAACTTGCCTTTAAGTGTTTTTCAGCTCCTAACATACCAAAACGCTAAAACGCATGCAAAACACCCTTTATGAAGGAACAGAATAACTTACCAAAAACATGTATTTTGAGTGTTTTTTATCATGTTACCTATAAAAACTCTTAAATACATGCAAAGATCCCTATGTTTGGGAAACGAGAAACGTGTATTATGAATGTTATTAAATTACTTAAGCACCAAAAAGCTAAAACCCACAAATAACACTCTTTATAGAGAAACAAAAAAAAAGTAATTTTTTTTTTTATTCTTCTTTCTAGGTACCGAGATGCCAAAATTCTGGCAAAATTCAGGGAAATTATGTGGAAAAAAGAACATTATCAAAAAAGTTAATTTTAGGTTTTTTTCGGACAGTTATGTATCAAAACCTAAATTGCATGCAAAGCCACCTCTATAGGGAAATTAAACGACTTTACCGGAAACCTGTCTATTGAGTGTTTTTCAGCATGTTAGGCACCAAAACAATAAATAATATGGAAGTCACTCTATATGGAAATCCAAAACAAAATCACTTATCACTTGTCTTTTCAGTGTTTTACGTAGAAACACGCTAAAACGGATGCAAACAAACCAATATGAAGAAATAAATTAACATTGCCAAAAATGTATATTTTGAGTGTTTTTGAGCCTGTTACATACAAAAAACGCGAAAATGGATGCAAACCACTCTATATTGGGAAACAAAAGGACATTACGAGAAACCTGTATAATGAGTGTTTTATAGTTTCACAACAACCACAAGGCAAAAGTTTCTTAGATACCAAAATGCTGAAACTCATGAATAACACTCTTGATTAAGATACAGAACAATCTTACCAAATGCGTGTATTTTGAGTGTTTTTCACATTCTTAGTTACCAAAACACGAAATTGCATGCGAAACTAGGTTTATGTGGGGAAAAAATTATATTGCCAGAAAATGTCTTTTGAGTGTTTATAAGCGTGTTAGGCACTAAAGTACTTAAAAGAAGGACGATCACATTACATGTGAATAAAACAGACTTTTACCAAGAACTTGCCGTTAAATATTTTTGAGCTCCTACATACCAAAACGCTAAAACGAATGCAAAAAATCCTTTATGGAGAAACACAATAACATTACAAAAAACATGTATTTTCAGTGTTTTTGATTATGTTACCAATAAAAACGCTTAAATACATGCAAAGAATCCTATATTTGGGAAACGAAAGGACATTACGAGAAACGTGTATTATAAGTGTTTTTAAGTTACTTAAATACCAAAAAAGCTAAAACCCACAAATAACACTCTTTATAAAGAAACAAAAATAAAATAAAATAAATAAATAAATAAATAAATAAAATAAATGAAAATAATATTTTTTTTTGTTATTCATCTTTATAGGTACTGAGATGCCAAAATTCTGTTAAAATTCTGGGAAATTATGTGGATAAAAGAATATTATCGAAAAAGTTAATTTTAGCTTTTTTTTTTTTGGACTGTTATGTACCAAACCCTAAAGTGCATGCAAAGCCATCTATATGGGGAAATTAAACGACTTTACAAGAAAACTGTCTTTTAAGTGTTTTTCAGTATGTTAGGCACCAAAACGTTAAAAAATTATTAAAGTCACTCTATATTGGAATCCAAAACAAAATTACTGAAAACGTGTCTTTTCAGTGTTTTACGTAAAAAATGCTAAAACGGATGCAAACAGACCAATATGAAGAAATAGAATAACATTACCAAAAAGGTATATTTTCAGTGTTTTTGACCTTGTAACCAACAAAAAAAAAACGCAAAAAATGGATGGAAAGCACTCTATATTGGGGAACAAAAAGACAATACGAGAATCGTGTACAAAGAGTATTTTATAGTTTCACAAGAACCACGAACCAAAAAAACGCAAAAACTTGTGTATATGGAGAAGTTTCTTAGATACCAAAATGCTGAAACTCCTGAATAACACTCTTAATTAAGAAACAGAATAACATTACTAAATGCGTGTATTTTGAGTGTTTTTCACATTCTTAGTTACTAGAACCCCAAATTGCATGCAAAACTAGCTTTATGTGGGAAAAAAAAGACATTACCAGAAAAGTGTCTTTTGAGGGTTTTTGAGAGTTAGGCAATAAAGCACTAAAAAGGAGGGCAATCACATTACATGGGAATAAAACCAACTTTTACCAAGAATTTGTCTTTAAGTGTTTTTTAACTCCTTATATACCAAAACGCTAAAACACATGCAAAACACCCTTTATGGAGAAACAGATTAACATTACCAAAAACATGTAATTTTTTTATTCTCAAGAATCACAAGGCAAAAAACACAAAAACTCATATATATGGAGAAGTTTCTTAGATACCAAAATGCTGAAACTCCTGAATAACACTCTGTATTGAGAAACAGAACAACCTTACCAAATGCGTGTATTTTGAGTGTTTTTCACATTCTTAGTTACCAAAACCCCAAATTTTCTGTAAAAGTATCTTTATGTGGGAAAAAAATGACATTACCAGAAAAGTGTCTGTTTTTTTTTTAGCATGATAGGCAATAAACCACTAAAAATCAGGACAATCACATTACATAGTAATAAAACTAACTTTTAATAAGAACTTCCCTTTAAGTGTTTTTGAGCTCCTTATATACCAAAACGCTAAAACGAATGCAAAACACCCTTTATGGAGAAACAGAATAATATTACCAAAAACATGTATTTTGAGTGTTTTTGATCATGTTACCTATAAAAACTCTTAAATACATGCAAAGAACCTTATGTTTGGGAAATTAAAGGATATTTCGAGAAACATGTATTACGAATGTTTTTAAGTTCTTTAAGTACCATATAGCTAAAACTAATAAATAACACTGTTTATAGAAAAAATAAAATAAATAAATAGGAATTTATTTATTTTTTTGTTATTCCTCTTCATAGGTTTCAAGATGCCAAATTTCTTAAAAAATTCAGGGAAATTATGTGAAAAAGAACATTATGAAAAAAGTTAATTTTAGCTTTTTTTTTTCGGACTGTTATGTACCAAACCCTAAAGTGCATGCAAAGCCAGCTATATGGGGAAAATAAACGTCCTTACCAAAAACCTGTTTTTAGTGTTTTTTTTTTTTTTTTTGTTTCAACATGTTGGGCACCAAAACGATAAATAATATGGAAGTTAGTCAATGTGGTAATCCATCATAAAATTACTGAAAAAGTGTCTTTTCAGTGTTTTACGTAGAAAAACGCTAAATTGAATGCAAACCAACGAATATGGAGAAACAGAATAACATTACCAAAAAGGTATATTTTGAGTGTTTTTGAGCTTACCTTCAAAAAACGCGAAAATGGATGGAAAGCACTCTATATTGGGATACAAAAGGACATTACGAGTGTTTTATAGTTTCACAACAGCCACAAGGCAAAAATCGCAAAAAACTCGGTGAATATGGAGAAGTTTCTTAGATACCAAAATGCTGAAACTCAGATATAACACTCTTAATTAAGAATACAGAACAACCATACCAAATGCATGTATTTTAAGTGCTTTTCACATTCTTAGTTACTGAAAAAAAAAATTGCATGCGAAACTAGCTTTATGTGGGAAAAAAAAAAGACATTAAAAGAAAAGTGTCTTTTGAGTGTTTTTGAGCGTGATAGGCACTAAAGCACTACAAAGGAGAGCAATCACATTATATGGGAATAACACCAACTTTTACCAAGAACCTGCCTTTACGTGTTTTTGAGCTTTTTACATACCAAAACGCTAAAACGTAATTCTTAATTACGGAAATGCTGTATTATGAGTGTTTTTAAGTTCTTTAAGTAACAAAAAGCTAAAACCCACAAATAACTCTTTATAGAGAGAAAAATTTTTTTTGCGTTATTCATGCCAAAATTTTTTACCAAAATTATTTTGCCAAAATTCTGGCAAAATTAATGGAAATTTTGTAAAAAAAAAAATCATTATAAAAAAATAATTTTAGCTCTTTTCCGGAGTTATGTACAAACTCTGAAGTGCATGCAGATCCACCTATATGGGGAAATCACACGACTTTACCAGAAACCTATCTTTTCAGTGTTTTTTTCAGCAATTTCAACAATATTACTTAAAACGTGTCTTTTTAGTAATTTACGTAGAAAAACGCTAAAACGGATGCAAACCAACCAATATGAAGAAAGAGAATAACATTACCAAAAAGATATATTTTGATGTGTTTTTGAGCTTGTTACATACAAAAAAAGCAAAAATGGATAGAAAGCACTTTATATTGGCAAAGAAGAGGACATTACGAGAAACGTGTATGAGTGTTTTATAGTTTGACAAGAACTACAAGGTAAAATACTCAAAAACTCGTGTACATAAAGTTTCTTACATACCAAAAAGATGAAACTCATGAACAACACTTTTAATTAAGAAATAGAACAACCTTACTAAATGCCTGTGTTTTGAGTTTTTTCACATTCTTAGTTACCAAAACCCCAAATTCCATGCAAAACTAGCTTTATGTGGGAAAAAAAAATGACATTACCAGAAAAGTGTCTTTTGAGTGTTTTTGAGCTTGTTAGGCAATAAAGCACTAAAAAGCAGGACAATCACATTATATGGGAATAAAATCAACTTTTACCAAGAACTTGCCTTTAAGTGTTTTCGAACTCATTACATACCAAAAAGCTAAAACGCATGCAAAACACCTTTTATGGAAAAACAGAATAAAATTACCAAAAACATATATTTTAAGTGTTTTTGATCATGTTATCTATAAAAACGCTTAAATACATGCAAAAAACCTTATGTTTGCGAAAGGAAAGGACATTCCGAGAAACGTGTATTATAAGTATTTTTAAGTTCCTTTAGTACCAAAAAGCTAAAACCCACAAATAACACTCTTTATTTAGAAAAAAAAGTAAGAAAATAAAAAAATAGGATTTTTTTTTTATTAATCTTCATAGGTACCGAGATGCCAAAATTCTGGGAAAATTCAGGGCTATTATATGATAAAACAAAAATTATCAAAAAAGTAAATTTTAGCTTTTTTTCGGACTGTTATATACCAAACCCTAAAGTGCATGCAAAGGCTCCTATATGCGGATATTAAACGACCTTACCAGAAATCTGTTTTTTGAGTGTTTTTCAGCATGTTAGGCACCAAAACGATTAATAATAAGGAACTCACTCTATATGAAAATCGAAAACATAATTGCTGAAAACGTATTTTTTTTTTACGTAGAAAACGCGAACCTACCAATATCAAGAAATAGAAAAACATTACCAAAAAGGTATATTTTGAGTATTTTTGAGCTTGTTACCTACAAAAAACGCGAAAATTGATGCAAAGCACTCTATATTAGAAAACAAAAGGACTTTGCAAGAAAAGTGTATAATGAGTTTTTTTATAGTTCAAAAGAACCAAAAGGCAAAAAACACAAAAACTCGTGTATATGGAGAAGGTTCCTAGATACCAAAATGCTAAAACTCATGAATAACACTCTTAATTGAGAAACAGAACAACCTTACTAAATGCGTGTATTTTGGGTGCTTTTCACATTCTTAGTTACCAAAACTCCAAATTGCTTGCGAAACCACCTTTATGTGAGGAAAAAATGACATTACCAGAATATCTTTTAAGTGCTTTTGAGCGTGATAGGCAATAAAGCACTAAAAAGCAGGGCAATCATATTACATTGGAATAACACCAATTTATACCAAAAACTTGCCTTTAAGTGTTCTTGAGCTCCTTATATACCAAACCGCTAAAACACATACAAAACAAACTTTATGGAAAAACAGAATAACATTACCAAAAACATGTATTTTGAGTGTTTTTGATCATGTTATCTATAAAAACGCTTAAATACATGCAAAGAACATTATGTTTGGGAAACAAAAGGACATTACGAGAAACGTGTATTATGAGTGTTTTTTAAGTTCCTTAAAAAACTTAAAAACCAAATAACACTCTTTATTTAGAAAATAAAAAATAAAAAAATAAAAAAATAGGATTTTTTTTTTTTTTTTTTTTGTTATTCATATCATAGGTACTGAGATGCCAAAATTCTGGGAAAATTCAGGGCAATCATATGATAAAAGAATATTATCAAAAAAGTTAATTCCAGCTTTTTTTTTCGGACTGTTATGTACCAAACCTTAAAGTGCATGAGGAAATTAATCGACATTACCAGAAATATGTCTTTTGAGTTTTTTTTTTTAGCATGTTAGGCACCAAAACGATAAATAATAAGGAACTCACTCTATATGGGAATCCAAAAAAAAGTTGCTGAAAACGTGTCTTCTCAGTGTTTTACGTAGAAAAACGCTAAAACGGATGCAAGGCAACCAATATCAAGAAATAGAAAAACGTTACTAAAAAGGTATATTTTGAGTGTTTTTGAGTATGTTACCTACAAAAAACGCGAAAATTGATGCAAAGCAGTATATATTGGAAAACAAAAGGACATTGCAAGAAAAGTGTATAATGAGTGTTTTATAGTTCAAAAGAACCACAAGGCAAAAAACGCAAAATCTCTTGTATATGGAGAGGTTTCCTAGATACAAAAATGCTAAAACTCATGTGTAACACTCCTAATTGAGAAACAGAACAGCCTTAATAAATGCGTGTGTTTTCAGTGTTTTTCACATTCTTAGCAAAACTACAAATTGCATGCGAAAATAGATTTTTGTTAAAAAAAAAAAACTTTACCAGAAAAGTGTCTTTTGAGTATTTTTGAGCGTGATAGAAAATAAAGCACTAAAAAGGAGGGCAATCACATTACACTGGAGGAAAACGAATTTTTACCAAGAACTTGCATTTATGTGTTTTTGAGCTCCTTATATACCAAAACACTAAAACGCATGCAAAACACTCTTTTTTTTGAAACAGAATAACATTACCAAAAACATGTATTTTGAGTGTTTTTGATCATGTTGCCAATAAAAACGCTTAAATAAATGCAAAGAACACTATTTTTGGGAAACGAAAGGAGATTACGAGAAACGAGTATTATGAGTGTTTTTAAGTTCATTAATTACCAAAAAGCTAAAAGCCACAAATAACTATCTTTATTGAGAAACAATAAATAAATAAATAATAAAAAATACAGTATTTTTTTCTTTCTTATTCATCTTCACAGGTACCGAAATGCCAAAATTCGGGCAAATTTCAGGAAATTATGTGAAATAAGAACATTATCAAAAAAGTTTAATTTAGCTTTTTTTTTTCGAACTTTTAAGTACCAAACCCCTAAAGTGCATGCAAAGCCACCTATATGGGGAAATTAAACGTATTTGCCAGAAAACGGTCATATGAGTATTTTTCAGCATGTTAGGAACCAACACGATAAATAATATGGAAGTCAATCTATATGGGAATCCAAAAGAAAAATAACTAAAAACGTGTCTTTTCGGTGTTTTACGTAGAAAAACGCTAAAACGGATGTAAACCAACCAATATGAAGAAATAAAATAACATTATAAAAAGGTATATATTTTAAGTGCTTGTAAAATTGTTACCTACAAAAAACTCGAAAATGGATGGAAAGCACTCTATATTGGGAAGCAAAAGGACATTACGAAAAACGTGTATAATGAGTGTTTTATAGTTTCACAAGAACTACAAGGTAAAAAACGCAAAAACTCGTGTATATTGAGAAGTTTCTTACATTCCAAAATGCTGAAACTCTGGAACAACACTCTTAATTAGGATCTCACTCTATATGGGAATCCAAAACAAAGTTACTAAAAACGTGTCTTCTCAGTGTTTTATGTAGAAAAACGTTAAAACGGATGCAAACTAACCAATATCAGGAAATAGAAAAACGTTACCAAAAATGTATATTTTGAGTGTTTTTGAGCTTTTTATCTACAAAAAACGCGAAAATTGATGCAAAGTACTCTATATTGGGAAACAAAAGAACATTGCAAGAAAAGTGTATAATGAGTGTTTTATAGTTCAAAAGAACCACAAAGCAAACAACGCAAAAAATCGTGTATATGGAGAGATTTCTTAGATACCAAAATGCTGAAACTCATGAATAATACTCTTCAATAAGAAACAGAATAACTTTACTAAATGCATGTATTTTGACTGCTTTTCAGATTCTTAGTTACCAAAAACCTCAAAATCAATCAAAATCAAAATACATATTTTTGGTAATGTTACTCTGTTTCTCCATAATGGGTGTTTTACATGCGTTTTTGCATTTTGGTATGTAAGGAGTTAGAAAAAAAAACACTTAAAGGCAAGTTCTTCGTAAAGATTGGTTTTATACCCAATTTTTATATATAAGTTATGTGATTTTTCTGCTTTTTAGTGCTTTGTTACATATCATGATGAAAAACACTTAAAAGACATTTTTCTGGTAATGTTATTTAAGCGTTTTTATTGGAAATATGATCAAAAACACTCAAAATGCATGTTTTTGGTAATGTTATTATGTTTCACCATAAAGTGTATTTCGCATGCGTTTAAGTGTTTTTGTATATAAGGAGCTCAAAAAAAAATTAAAGGCAAGTTCTTATTAAAAATTGGTGTTATTCCAATGCAATGTGATTGCCCAGCTTTTCAGTACTTCTTTGCCTAACACGCTCAAAAACACTCAAAAGACATTTTTCTGGTAATGTCATTTTTTTCCCACATAAAGCTGGTTTCGCATGCAATTTGGGGTTTTGGTAACTAAGAATGTGAAAAGCACTCAAAATACACACATTTAGTAAGATTGTTCTGTTTCTCAATTAAGAGAGTTGTTCATGAGTTTCAGCATTTTGGTATCTAAGAAACTTCTTCATATACACTAGTTTTTGCATTTTTTGTCTTATGGTTCTTTTGAACTATAAAACACTCATTATATACTTTTCATGCAATGTCCTTTTCTTTCCCATTATAGAGTCCTTTGCATCAATTTTCGTGTTTTTTATAGGTAACAAGCTCAAAAACACTCAAAATATACCTTTTTGGTAATGTTTTAATCTATTTCTTTATATTGGTTTTGTTTGCATCCGTGTTAGCGTTTTTCTACGTAAAACACTGAGAAGACACGTTTTCAGTAATTTTGTTTTGAATTCCCATATAGAGTGAGTGCCTAACATGCTGAACAACACTCAAAAGAGAGATATCTGATAAGGTCGTTTAATTTCCTCATATAGGAGGCTTTGCATGCACTTTAGGGTTTGGTATATAAAAAAGCTAAAATTTACTTTTTTGGTAATATTCCTTTATCACATAATTGCCCAGAATTTTGGCATCTCGGTACCTATGAAGATGAATAACAAAAAAAAATCCTATTTATTTTATTTCTTTATTTTTTATTTTCTAAATAAAGAGTGTTATTTGTGAGTTTTAGCTTTTTGGTACTTAAGGAACTAATAAAAACACTCATAATACACGTTTCTCGTAATGTCCTTTTGTTTCCCAAACATAATGTTCTTTGCATGTACTTAATCTTTTTATAGATAACATGATCAAAAACACTCAAAATACATGTTTTTGGTAATGTTATTCTGTTTCTCCATAAAGTTTGTTTTTCATGCGTTTTAGCGGTTTGGTATATAAGGGGTTAAAAAACACTTAAAGGCAAATTCAAAGGCAAAACTGGTTTTATTCTCATGTAATGTGATCGTTCTGCTTCTTAGTGCTTTGTTGCATATCACGCTCAAAAACACTCAAAAGGCACCTTTCTGGTAATGTATTTTTTTCCCAAATGAAGCTAGTTTCGTATGTATTTTGGCATTTTTGTAACTAAGAATGTGAAAAACACTTAAAATACACAATTTGGTAAGGTAGTTCTGTTTATCGATTAAAAGTGTTATTCATGCATTTCATCATTTTGGTATGTAAAAATTTCTCTATATACACGAGTTTTTGCGTTTATTGCCTTGTGGTTCTTTTAAAACTATAAAACATTCATTATACACGTTTCTCGTAATGTCCTTTTGTTTCCTAATATAGAGTGCTTTACATCCATTTTTGCATTTTTTGTAGGTAATAAGCTCAAAAACACTCAAAAAATATCTTTTTGGTAATGTTATTCTATTTCTTCATATAGGATGGTTTGTATCCGCTTTAGCGTTTTTCTACGTAAAACACTGAAAAGACACGTTTTCAGTAATTTTGTTTTGGATTCACATATTGACTGATTTTCATATTATTTATCGTATTGGTGCCTAACATGCTGAAAAATATTGAAAAGACAGGTTTCTGGTAAAGTCGTTTAACTTCCCTATATAGGTGGCTTTGCATGCACTTTAGGTTTTGGTACATAACAATGAGAAAAAAAAAAGCTATAACTAACTTTCATGATAATGTTCTTTTTTTTCACATAAATTCCCTGAATTTTGGCAGAATTTTGGCAATTCGGTACCTATAAAGATGAAAAACAAAAAAAAAAATTCCATTTTTTAATTTTTTTTTTATTTTATTTATTTTTTCTAAAGAGTGTTATTTGTCTGTTTTAGCTTTTTTGGTACTGAAGGAACTTAAAAATCACTCATAATACACGTTTCTCGTAATGTTCTTTCGTTTCCCAAACATAAGGTTCTTTGCATTTATTAAAGCGTTTTTTTTAGATAACATGATCAAAAACACTCAAGATACATGTATTTGGTAATGTTATTCTGTTTCTCCATGAAATGTATTTTGCATGCGTTTTAGCGTTTTGTTATGTAAGGAGCTCAAAAAACACTTAATGGCAAGTTCAGTTCTTGGTAAAATTTGGCTTTATTCCCATGTAATGTGATTGCCCTTCCTTTTAGTGCTTTATTGCGCAACACGTTCAAAAACACTCAAAAGACATGCAAGGCCTCGCATATGAGGAAATTAAAGACCTTACCAGAAATCTGTCTTTTGAGTGTTTTTCAGCATGTTAGGCATCAAAATGATAAATAATAAGGAACTCACTCTATGTGGGAATCCAAAAGAAAATTACTGAAAACGTGTCTTCTCAGTGTTTTACGTAGAAAAACGCTAAAAGTGATGCAAACCAACCAATATCAAGAAGCAGAAAAACTTTACCAAAAATGTATATTTTGAGTGTTTTTTTTTTTTTTTTTATGTAGGAAGGATACTGGCCAAGGGCAACAAAAATCTAATAAAAAAAAATGCCCACTGAAATGCCAGTCCCATAAAAGGGTCAAAGCAGTGGTCAAAAATTGGTGGATAAGTGTCTTGAAACCTCCCTCTTGAAGGAATTCAAGTCATAGGAAGGTGGAAATACAGAAGAAGGCAGGGAGTTCCAGAGTTTACCAGAGAAAGGGATGAATGATTGAGAATACTGGTTAACTCTTGCGTTAGAGAGGTGGACAGAATAGGGGTGAGAGAAAGAAGAAAGTCTTGTGCAGCGAGGCCGCGGAAGGAGGGGAGGCATGCAGTTAGCAAGATCAGAAGAGCAGTTGGCATGAAAATAGCGGTAGAAGACAGCTAGATATGCAACATTGCGGCGGTGAGAGAGGGGCTGAAGACAGTCAGTTAGAGGAGAGGAGTTGATGAGACGAAAAGCTTTTGATTCCACCCTGTCTAGAAGAGCAGTATACATGGACGGATAAGGCCCTTGTACAGAGTTAGCAGCTGGGGGGGTGAGAAAAACTGGCGGAGACGTTTCAGAACACCTAACTTCATAGAAGCTGTTTTAGCTAGAGATGAGATGTGAAGTTTCCAGTTCAGATTATAAGTAAAGGACAGACCGAGGATGTTCAGTGTAGAAGAGGGGGACAGTTGAGTGTCATTGAAGAAGAGGGGATAGTTGTCTGGAAGATTGTGTCGAGTTGATAGATGGAGGAAATGAGTTTTTGAGGCATTGAACAATACCAAGTTTGCTCTGCCACAATCAGAAATTTTAGAAAGATCAGAAGTCAGGCGTTCTGTGGCTTCCCTGCGTGATATGTTTACCTCCTGAAGGGTTGGACGTCTATGAAAAGACGTGGAAAAGTGCAGGGTGGTATCATCAGCATAGGAGTGGATAGGACAAGAAGTTTGGTTTAGAAGATCATTAATGAATAATAAGAAAAGAGTGGGTGACAGGACAGAACCCTGAGGAACACCACTGTTAATAGATTTAGGAGAAGAACAGTGACCGTCTACCACAGCAGCAATAGAACGGTCAGAAAGGAAACTTGAGATGAAGTTACAGAGAGAAGGATAGAAACCGTAGGAGGGTAGTTTGGAAATCAAAGCTTTGTGCCAGACTCTATCAAAGGCTTTTGATATGTCCAAGGCAACAGCAAAAGTTTCACCAAAGTCTCTAAAAGAGGATGACCAAGACTCAGTAAGGAAAGCCAGAAGATCACCAGTAGAGCGGCCTTGACGGAACCCATACTGGCGATCAGATAGAAGGTTGTGAAGTGATAGATGTTTAAGAATCTTCCTGTTGAGGATAGATTCAAAAACTTTAGATAAGCAGGAAATTAAAGCAATAGGACGGTAGTTTGAGGGATTAGAGCGGTCACCCTTTTTAGGAACAGGTTGAAAGTAGGCAAACTTCCAGCAAGAAGGAAAGGTAGATGTTGACAGACAGAGCTGAAAGAGTTTGACTAGGCAAGGTGCAGGCACGGAGGCACAGTTTCGGAGAACAATAGCAGGGACCCCATCAGGTCCATAAGCCTTCTGAGGGTTTAGACCAGCGAGGGCATGGAAAACATCATTACGAAGAATTTTAATACGTGGCATGAAGTAGTCAGAGGGTGGAGGAGAGGGAGGAACAAGCCCAGAATCGTCCAAGGTAGAGTTTTTAGCAAAGGTTTGAGCAAAGAGTTCAGCTTTAGAAATAGACGTGATAGCAGTGGTGCCATCTGGTTGAAGTAGAGGAGGGAAAAAAGAAGAAGCAAAGTTATTGGAGATATTTTTGGCTAGATGCCAGAAATCACGAGGGGAGTTAGATCTTGAAAGGTTTTGACATTTTCTGTTAATGAAGGAGTTTTTGGCTAGTAGGAGAACAGACTTGGCATGGTTCCGGGCAGAAATATAAAGTGCATGAGATTCTGGTGATGGAAGGCCTTTTGTGGGCCACCTCTCTATCATGTATAGCACGAGAACAAGCTGTGTTAAACCAAGGTTTAGAAGGTTTAGGACGAGAAAAAGAGTGAGGAATGTACGCCTCCATGCCAGACACTATCACCTCTGTTATGCGCTCAGCACACAAAGACGGGTCTCTGACACGGAAGCAGTAGTCATTCCAAGGAAAATCAGCAAAATACCTCCTCAGGTCCCCCCAACTAGCAGAGGCAAAACGCCAGAGGCACCTTCGCTTAGGGGGATCCTGAGGAGGGATTGGAGTGATAGGACAAGATAAAGATATGAGATTGTGATCGGAGGAGCCCAACGGAGAAGAAAGGGTGACAGCATAAGCAGAAGGATTAGAGGTCAGGAAAAGGTCAAGAATGTTGGGCGTATCTCCAAGACGGTCAGGAATACGAGTAGGGTGTTGCACCAATTGCTCTAGGTCATGGAGGATAGCAAAGTTGTAGGTTAGTTCACCAGGATGGTCAGTGAAGGGAGAGGAAAGCCAAAGCTAGTGGTGAACATTGAAGTCTCCAAGAATGGAGATCTCTGCAAAAAGGGAAGAGGGTCAGAATGTGCTCCACTTTGGAAGTTAAGTAGTCAAAGAATTTCTTATAGTCAGAGGAGTTAGGAGAGAGGTATACAGCACAGATAAATTTAGTATGAGAATGACAATGACTCTGTAGTCGTAGCCAGATGGTGGAAAACTCGGAAGATTCAAGAGCGTGGGCACGAGAGCAGGTTAAGTCATTGCGCACATAAACGCAGCATCCAGCTTTGGATCGAAAATGAGGATAGAGAAAGTAGGAGGGAACAGAAAAGGGGCTACTGTCAGTTGCCTCAGACACCTGAGTTTCAGTGAGGAAAAGAAGATGAGGTTTAGAAGAGGAGAGGTGGTGTTCTACAGATTGAAAATTAGATCTTAGAACGCGAATGTTACAGAAGTTAATGAAGAAAAAGTTGAGGGGGGTGTCAAGACACTTAGGGTTTTTGAGCTTGTTACCTACAAAAAAACGCAAAAATTGATACAAAGCACTCTATATTGGGAAACAAAGGGACATTGCAAGAAAAGTGTATAATGAATGTTTTATAGTTAAAAAAAAAACCACAAGGCAAAAAACGCAAAAACTCGTGTATATGGAGAATTTTCGTAGATACCAAAATGCTGAAACTCATGAATAACACTATTAATTGAGAAACAGAACAATCTTACTAAATGCGTGTCAAAAACACTAAAAGGCAAGTTCTTTTTTTTATCTAACAAGCTCAAAAACACACAAAATATACTTTTCTGGTAATGTTATTCTATTTTTTCATATTGGTTGGTTTGCATCCGTTTTAGCATTTTTGTACGTAAATCTTTTAAAAGACACGTTTTCAGTAATTTTGTTTTGGATTTCCATATAGAGTGACTTTCATATTATCTATCGTTTTGGTGCCTAACATGCGAAAAAAAACACTCTAAAAAGATAGGTTTCTTTTGTTGTAAAGTCGTTAAATTTCCCCAAATAGGTGAGTTTGGATACACTTTATGGTTTGGTACATAACTCCGAAAAAAAGGTAAAAGTAACTTTTTCCACATAATTTCCCTGAATTTTGGCAGAATTTTGTCGTCTTGGTACCTATGAACATCAATAACAAAAAAATAAAAATGCTATTATTTTATTTATTTTTTTTTCTCTATAAAGAGTGTTATTTGTAGGTTTTAACGTTTTGGTACTTAAAGAACTTCAAAACATTCATAATACACATTTCTCGTAATGTCCTTTCCTTTCCCAAATATAGGGATCTTTGCATGTATTTAAGCGTTTTCATAGGTAATAGGATAAAAAACACTCAAAAACACTTGTTTTTGGTAATGTTATTCTGCTTCTGCATAAAGAAGTGTTTTGCATGCGTTTTAGCGATTTGGTATGTAAGGAGCTGAAAACACTTCAAGGCAAGTTCTTGGTAAAAGTTGGTTTTATTCCAATGTAATATGATTGCCTAGCTTTTTATTGCTTTATTGCCTAACACGCTCAAAAAACACTCAAAAGACACTTATAGTAATGTCATTTTTTTCCCACATAAAGTTACTTTTTGCATGCTGTTTGGGGTTTTGCTAACTAAGAAAAAAACACTCAAAATACACGCATTTGGTAATGTTGTCCTGTTTCCCAATTAAGATTGTTATTCATGAGTTTCAGCATTTTGGTATCTAAGAAACTTCTTTATATACACGAATTTTTGCGTTTTTTGCGTTGTGGTTCTTGTGAACCACAAGTTCTTTTGCCCAAAAATAATAAGACACTCATTATACTCGTTTCTCGTTATGTCCTTTTTTCTCCCAATAAGGAGTGCTTTGCATCCATTTTCGCGTTTTTTGTAGGTAACAAGCTCAAAAACACTTAAAATATACCTTTTTTATAATGTTATTCTATTTCTTCATATTGGTTGGTTTGCATCCGTTTTAGCGTTTTTCTACGTAAAACACCGAAAAGACACGTTTTCAGTAATTTTGTTTTCGATTCCCAAAGAATATTGCCAGATTTTTGGCAACTTAGTACCTATGAAGATGAATAACAAAAAAAAAAATTATTTTATATTATTATTTTTTTCTCTATAAAGAGTGTTATTTGTGGGTTTTAGCTTTTTTGGTACTTTTGTTTTTTGGTACTTTTGTTTTGGTACTTTTGTTTGGTTTTGGTTTTTTGGAACATAAAAACATAATACACGTTTCTCTTAATGTCCTTTCGTTTCCCAAACCTAAGGTTCTTTGCATGTATTTAAGCGTTTTTATAAATAACATGATCAAAAACACTCAAAATACATGTTTTTGGTAATGTTACTATGCTTCTCCATAAAGGGTGTTTTGCATGCGTTTTAGCGTTTTGGTATGTAAGGAGTTAAAAAAAAACACTTAAAGGCAAGTTCTTCGTAAAAGTTGGTTTTATTCCCATGTAATGTGATTGTTCTGCTTTTTAGTGCTTTGTTGGATATCACGCTCAAAAACACTCAAAAGACACTTTTCTGGTAATATATTTTTTTTCCCACATAAAGATAGTTTCGCATGTAATTTGGGATTTTCGTAACTAAGAATGTGAAAAACACTCAAAAAACACAGATTTGGTAAAGTAGTTCTGTTTCTCAATTAAAAGTGTTATTCATGCAATTCAGCCTTTTGGTATGTAAGAAACTTCTCTATATACACGAGTTTTTTGCGTTTTTTGCCTTGTGGTTCGTGTGAAACTATAAAACACTCATTATACACTTTTTTCGTAATGTTCTTTTGTTTCCCAATATAGAGTGCTTTCCATCCATTTTCGCATTTTTTGTAGGTAACAAGCTGAAAAACACTCAAAATATATCTTTTTGGTAATGTTATTCTATTTCTTCATATTATTTGGTTTGCATCCGTTTTAGCGTTTTTCTTCGTAAATCACTGAAGAGACACGTTTTCAGTAATATTGTTGAAATTGCTGAAAAAACACTCATAAGACAGGTTTCTGGTAAAGTTGAGTAAATTCTTCATATAGGTGGCTTTGCATGCACTTCAGGGTTTGGTACATAACTCCGGAAAAATGCTGAAATTATTTTTTTATAATGATCTTTTTTACAAAATACACGATTTTCGTAATGTCCTTTTCTTATACAAACATAGGGTTCTTTACATGTATTTAAGCGTTTTTATAGGTAACACGATCAAAAACACTCAAAATAGATATTTTTGTTAATGTTATTCTGTTTGTCCATAAAGGGTGTTTTGCATGCAATTTAGCGTTTTGGTATGTAAGGAGTTAAAGAAAACACTTAAAATTATGTTCTTCGTAAAAGTTGGTTTTATTCCCAAGTGATGTGATTGTTCTGCTTTTTAGTGCTCTGTTGCATATCACGCTCAAAAACACTGAAAAGACATTTTTCTGGTAATGTCATTTTTTTTCCCATATAAAGGTAGTTTCGCATGTAATTTGCCAATTTCGTAACTAAGAATGTGAAAAACACTCAAAATACACAATTCAAAAAACTCTCAAAATATACCTTTTTGGTAATGTTATTCTATTTCTTCATTTTGGTTGTTTTCCATCCGTTTTAGCATTTTCCACGTAAAACACCGAAAAGACACGTTTTCAGTAATTTTGTTTTGGATTCCCATATAGATTGACTTTCTTGGGTTTTATCGTGTTGGTTCCTAACATGCTGAAAAACACTCATAAGACAGTTTTCTGGCAAACACGTTTAATTTCCCCATATAGGTGGCTTTGCATGCACTTAAGGGGTTTGGTACATAACAGTCTGAAAAAAAAGCTAAATTTAACTTTTTTGATAATGTTCTTATTACATATAATTTCCTGAACTTTGCCCGAGTTTTGGCACCTCGTTACCTGTGAATATGAATAAGAATGAAAAAAAATATCGTATTTTTTTTACTTATCTATTTTTTCTCAATAAAGAGTGTAATTTGTGGCTATTAGCTTTTTCGTACTTAATGAACTTAAAAACACTCATAATACACGTTTCTCGTAATGTCCTTTCATTTCCCAAAAATAGGGTTCTTTGCATGTATTTAAGCGTTTTTATTGGTAACATGATCAAAAACACTCAAAATACATGTTTTTGGTAATGCTATTGTTTCACCATAAAGTGTATTTTGCATGCATTTTAGTGTTTTGGTATATAAGGAGCTCAAATACACTTAAAGGCAAGTTCTTGTTAAAAATTGGTTTTATTCCAATGTAATGTGATTGCCCTGCTTTTCAGTGCTTCTTTGCCTAACACACTCAAAAACACTCAAAAGACATTTTTCTGGTAATGTCATTTTTTTCCCACATAAAGCTGGTTTCGCATGTAATTTGGGGTTTTGGTAACTAATAATGTAAAAAAGCACTCAAAATACACACATTTAGTAAGATTGTTTTGCTTCTCAATTAAGAGTGCTGTTCATGAGTTTCAGCATTTTGGTATCTACGAAACTTCTTCATATACACTAGCTTTTGCATTTTTTGCCTTATGGTTCTTTTGAACTATAAAACTCTCATGATACACTTTTCATGCAATGTCCTTTTCTTTCCCATTATAGAGTGCTTTGCATCAATTTTCGTGTTTTTTATAGGTAAAAAGCTCAAAAACACTCAAAATATACCTTTTTGGTAATGTTTTTCTATTTCTTTATATTGGTTTGTTTGCATCCGTGTTAGCGTTTTTCTACGTAAAACACTGAGAAGACACGTTTCCAGTAATTTTGTTTTGAATTCCCATATAGAGTTAAATCCTTATTATTTATTGTTTTGGTGCCTAACATGCTGAACAACACTCAAAAGAGAGATTTCTGATAAGGTGGTTTAATTTCCTTATATAGGAGGCTTTCCATGCACTTTAGGATTTGGTATATAAAAAAGCTAAAATTAACTTTTTTTGGTAATATTCTTTTATCATATAATTGCCCTGAATTTTCCCAGAATTTTGGCATTTTGGAACCTATGAAGATAAATAAAAAAATTTAAAAAATCCTATTTTTTTTATTATTTATTTACTTTATTTTTTTTCTCAATAAAGAGTGTTATTTGTGGGATTTACCTTTTGGTACTTAAGGTTATTAAAAACACTCATAATACACGTTTTTCGTAATGTCCTTTCGTTTCCCAAACATAAGGTTCTTTGCATGTATTTAGGCGTTTTTATAGATAACGTGATCAAAAACACTCAAAATACAAGGTTTTGGTAATGTTATTCTGTTTCTCTATAAAGTGTGTTTTGCAAGCGTTTTGCAGTTTTGTATAAAAGGAGCTCAAAAACACTTAAAGGGAAGTGCTTGGTAAAAAATGGTTTTATTCCAATATAATATGATTGTCCTGCTTTTGAGTACTTTATTACCTATCATGTTGAAAAACATTCAAAAGATACTTTTCTGGTAAAGTCATTTTTTTCCCCACAAAATTATTTTCGCATGTAATTTGGGTTTTTTTTTTTAACTAAGAGTGTGAAAAGCACTCAAAATACACGCATTTAGTAAGGTTGTTCTGTTTCTCAATTAAGAGTGTTATTCATGAGTTTCAGCATTTTGGTATCTAAGAAATCTCTCCATATACACGAGTTTTTGCGTTGTTTGCTTTGTGGTTCTTTTGAAGTATAAAACTCTCATTATACACTTTTCCTGCAATGTCCTTTTGTTTCCCAATATAGAGTACTTTGCATCAATTTTCGCGTTTTTCTAGGTAAAAAGCTCAAAAACACTCAAAATATACATTTTTGGTAACGTTTTTCTATTTCTTGATATTGGTTAGTTTGCATCCGTTTTAACGTTTTTCTACGAAAAACACTGAGAAGAAACGTTTTTAGTAACTTTCTGGTAAGGTCGTTTAATTTCCTCATATTGGAGGCTTTACATGCACTTTAGTGTTTGGTACATAATAGTCCGAAAAAAAAGCTGAAATTAACTTTTTTGATAATATTCTTTTATCACATAATTGCCCTGAATTTTTCCAGAATTTTGGCATCTCGGAACCTATGAAGATGAATAACAAAAAAAAAAAAATCCTATTTATTTTATTTTTTTATTTTTTATTTTCTAAATAAAGAGTGTTATTTGTGAGTTTTAGCTTCTTGGTACTTATGGAACTTATAAAAAAAACATTCATAATACACGTTTCTCGTAATGTCCTTTCGTTTCCCAAACATAATGTTCTTTGCATGTACTTAAGCGTTTTTATAGATAACATGATCAAAAACACTCAAAATACATGTTTTTCGTAATGTTATTCTGTTTCTCCATAAAGTTTGTTTTTCATGCGTTTTAGCGGTTTGGTATATAAGGGGTTAAAAAACACTTAAAGGCAAATTCTTCGTACAAATTGGTTTTATTCTCATGTAATGTGATCGTTCTGCTTTTTAGTGCTTTGTTGCATATCACGCTCAAAAACACTCAAAAGATACTTTTCTTGTAATGTCATTTTTTTTCCCAAATGAAGCTAGTTTCGCATGTAATTTGGCATTTTTGTAACTAAGAATGTGAAAAACACTTAAAATACACAATTTGGTAAGGTAGTTCTGTTTAAGGTACTAAGGTAGTTCTGTTCTGTTTAAAAGTGTTATTCATGCATTTCATCATTTTGGTAAGTAAAAATTTCTCTATATGCACGAGTTTTTACGTTTATTGCCTTGTGGTTCTTTTAAAACTATAAAACACTCATTATACACGTTTCTCGTAATGTCCTTTTGTTTCCTAATGTAGAGTGCTTTCCATCCATTTTTGCATTTTTTGTAGGTAACAAGTTCAAAAACACTCAAAAAATATTTTTTTGGTAATGTTATTCTATTTCTTCATATAGGATGGTTTGTATCCGCTTTAGCGCTTTTCTACGTAAAACACTGAAAAGACACGTTTTAGTAATTTTGTTTTGGATTCACATATTGACTGATTTTCATATTATTTATCGTATTGGTGCCTAACATGCTGAAAAACATTAAAAAGACAGGTTTCTGGTAAAGTCGTTTAACTTCCCTATATAGGTGACTTTGCATGCACTTTAGGTTTTGGTACATAACAATCAGAAAAAAAAGCTATAATTAACTTTCATGATAATGTTCTTTTTTTCACATAAATTCCCTGAATTTGGGCAGAATTTTGGCAATTCGGTACCTATGAAGATGAAAAACAAAAAACAAAATTTCCATTTTTTTTATTTTTTTTATTTATTTATTTATTTTTTTCTAAAGAGTGTTATTTGTGGGTTTTAGCTTTTTTGGTACTGAAGGAACTTAAAAATCACTCATAATACACGTTTCTCGTAATGTTCTTTCGTTTCCCAAACATAAGGCATATATTTAAGCGTTTTTAGATAACATGATCAAAAACAATCAAAATACATGTATTTAGTAATGTTATTCTGTTTCTCCATAAAATGTATTTTGCATGCGTTTTAGCGTTTTGGTATGTAAGGAGCTCAAAAACATTTAAAGGCCAGTTCTTGGTAAAATTTGGTTTTATTCCCATGTAATGTAATTGCCCTGGCTTTTAGTGCTTTATTGCGTAACACGCTCAAAAACACTGAAAAGACATGCAAAGCCTCCCATATGAGGAAATTAAAGACGTTACCAGAAATCTGTCTTTTGAGTGTTTTTCAGCATGTTAGGCACCAAAACGATAAATAATAAGGAACTCACTCTATGAGGGAATCCAAAAGAAAATGACTGAAAACGTGTCTTCTCAGTGTTTTACGTAGAAAACATTGCGGGAAAAATGTAAAATGAATGTTTTATAATTAAAAAAATCCACAAGGCAAAAAACTAAAAAACTCCTGTAAATGCTGAAACTCATGAATAACACTCTTAATTGAGAAACAGAGCAACCTTACTAAATGCGTGTCAAAAACACTAAAAGGCATTTTCTTCGTAAAAGTTGTTTTTCTTCCCATGTAATGTGATTGCCGTGGTTTTTAGTGCTTTATTGCCTAACACACTCAAAAACACTCAAAGACACTTTTCTGGTAATGTCATTTTTTTTCCCACATAAAGCTAGTTTTGCATGGAATTTGGGATTTTGGTAACTAAGAATGTAAAAAAAACACTCAAAATACACGCATTTAGTAAGGTTGTTCTGTTTCTTGATTAAGAGTGTTATTCATGAGTTTCAGTATTTTGGTATCTAAGAAACTTCTCCATACAGTCGAATTTTTGCATTTTTTGCCTTGTGATTCTGGTGAACTATAAAACACTCATTATACACGTTTCTCATTATGTCCTTTTTTTTTTTCCTTATATAGAGTGCTTTGCATCCATTTTCGAGTTTCTTTTTATGTAACAAGCTCAAAAACACACAAAATATACTTTTTTGGTAATGTTATTCTATTCCTTCATATTGGTTGGTTTGCCTCCGTTTTAGCGTTTTTCTACGTAAATCTTTTAAAAGACACGTTTCCAGTAATTTTGTTTTGGATTTCCATATAGAGTGAGTTTCATATTTTTTATCGTTTTGGTGCCTAACATGCTTTTTGGTGCGTTTTGCTTCCCAGTATAGAGTGCTTTCGATCCATTTTCGCGTTTTTTGTGGGTAACAATTTCAAAAACACTCAAAATATACCTTTTTGTTAATGTTATTCTATTTCTTCATTTTGATTAGTTTGCATCCGTTTTAGCGTTTTGTACGTAAAACACCGAAAAGACACGTTTTCAGTAATTTTGTTTTGGATTCCCATATAGATTGACTTCCTTGGGTTTTATGATGTTGGTTCCTAACATGCTGAAAAACACTCATAAGAGTTTTCTGGCAAACACATTTAATTTCCCCATATAGGTGGCTTTGCATGCAATTTAGGGGTTTGGTACATAACAGTTCGAAAAAAAAAGCTAAATTTAACTTTTTTGATAATGTTTTTATTTTACATAATTTTCTGAAATTTGCCCGAATTTTGGCATTTCGGTACCTGTGAAGATGAATAAGAAAGAAAAAAAATATTGTATTTTTTTTTTTCATTTATTTATTGTTTCTCAATAAAGAGTGTTATTTGTGGCTTTTAGCTTTTTGGTAATTAATGAACTTAAAAACACTCATAATACTCGTTTCTCGTAATCTCCTTTCATTTCCCAAAAATAATGTTCTTTGCATTTATTTAAGCGTTTTTATTGGTAACATGATCAAAAACACTGAAAATACATGTTTTTGGTAATGTTATTCTGTTTCACCATAAAGAGTGTTTTGCATGCGTTTTAGTGTTTTGGTATATAAGGAGCTCAAAAACACATAAATGCAAGTTCTTGGTAAATATTAGTTTTCCTCCAATGTAATGTGATTGCCCTCCTTTTTAGTGCTTTTTTTTTCTATCACGCTCAAAAACACTCAAAAGACACTTTTCTGGTAAAGTGTTTTTTTTTTCCCACAAATCTATTTTCGCATGCAATTTTGGGTTTTGATAAGAATGTGAAAAGCAATCAAAATACATGCATTTATTAAGGCTGTTCTGTTTCTCAATTAGGAATGTTATTCATGAGTTTTACCATTTTTGTATCTAGGAAACCTCTCCATATACACGAGATTTTGCGTTTTTTGCCTTGCGGTTCTTTTGAACTATAAAACAGTCATTATACACTTTTCTTGCAATGTCCTTTTCTTTCCCAATATAGAGTGCTTTGCATCAATTTTCGCGTTTTTTGTAGGTAACATGCTCAAAAACACTCAAAATATACCTTTTTAGTAACGTTTTTCTATTTCTTGATATTGGTTGCTTTGCATCCCTTTTAGAGTTTTTCTACGTAAAACACTGAGAAGACACGTTTTCAGTAGCTTTTTTTATGAATTCCCATATAGGGTGAGTTTTGGTTTTGGTGCCTAACATGCTAAAAAACACTCAAAACACATAATTCTTATAAGGTCGTTTAATTTCCTCATATAGGAGTCTTTGCATGCACTTTAAGGTTTGGTACATAACAGTCCGATAAAAAAAAAACGGAAATTAACTTTTTTGATAATACTCTTTTATCTTATGATTGCCCTGAATTTTCCCAGAATTTTGGCATCTCGGTACCTATGAATATGAATAAAAAAAAAAAAAAAATCCTATTTTTTTATATTTTTATTTTCTTTATTTTCTAAATATAGAGTGTTATTGGTGGGTTCTAGCTTTTTGGTACTTAAGGAACTTAAAAAAACACTCATAATACACGTTTCTTGTCATATCCTTTTGTTTCCCAAACATAATGTTCTTTGCATGTATTTAAGCGTTTTTATAGATAACAATATCAAAAACACTAAAAATACATGTTTTTGGTAATGTTCTGTTTCTCCAAAACGTTTGTTTTTGTATGCGTTTTAGCGGTTTGGTATATAAGGACCTCAAAAACACTTAAAGGCATTGGTGTTATTCCAATGTAATATGATTGCCCTGCTTTTTAGTGCTTTATTGCCTATCATGCTCAAAAACACTTAAAAGACACTTTTCTGTTAATGTCATTTTTTTCTCACATAAAGGTGGTTTTGCATGCAATTTGGGGTTTTGGTAACTAAGAATGTGAAAAGCACTCAAAATACACGCATTTAGTAAGGTTGTTCTGTTTCTCAATTAAGAGTGTTATTCATGAGTTTCAGCATTTTGGTATCTAGGAACCTTCTCCATATACAGGAGTTTTTGTGTTTTTAGCCTTTTGGTTCTTTTGAACTATAAAAACTCATTATACACATTTCTTGGAAAGTCCTTTTGTTTTTTAATATAGAGTGCTTTGCATTAATTTTCGCGTTTTTTTTAGGTAACAAGCTCAAAAACAGAAAAAATATACCTTTCTGGTAATGTTTTTCTATTTCTTTATATTGGTAGGTTTGCATCCGTTTTAGCGTTTTTCTACGTAAAAGAAAGAAAAAACACGTTTTCAGTAATTTTGTTTTGGATTCTCATATAGAATGAGTTCCTTATTATTTATCGTTTTAGTGCCTAACATGCTGAAAAACACTCAAAAAACAGATTTCTGGTAAGATCGTTTAATTTCCTCATATAGGAGTCTTTGGATGCACTTTAGGGTTTGGTACATACTCGTAACAGTCCGAAAAAAAAGCTAAAATTTACTTTTTTGATAATTTTTTTTTTTAACATATAATTGTCCTGAATTTTCCCAGAAATTTTGGCATCTCGGTACCTATGAAGATGAATAACAAAAAAAAAAAATCCTATTTTTTTTATTTTCTTTCTTTTTTTCTAAAAAAAGAGAGTTATTTGTGGGTTTTAGCTTTTTTGTACTTAAGGAACTTAAAGACACTTATAATACACATTTCTCAAAATGGCCTTTCGTTTCTTATGTTTCTTATGTTTCTTATGTTTACATAAGGTTTTTTTCCATGTATTTAAGCGTTTTTATAGATAACATGATCAAAAACACTCAAAATATATGTTTTGGTAATTTTATTCTCTTTCTCCATAAAAGGTGTTTTGCATGCGTTTTAGCGTTTTCGTATGTAATGAGCTCAAAAACACTTAAAGGCAAGTTCTTGGTAAAAGTTGTTATTATTCCCATGTCATGTGATTCCCTTGCTTTTTAGTGCTTTATTGCCTAACACGCTCAATAACATTCAAAAGACACTTTTCTGGTAATATCATTTTATTCCCACATAAAGATAGTTTTGCATGGAATTTGGGGTTTTGCTAACTAAGAATGTGAAAAAAAAACTCAAAACACAGGGTTTAGTAAGGTTGTTCTATTTCTTAATTAAAAGTGTTATTCATGAGTTTCAGCATTTTGGTATGTAAGAAACTTTTCTAATACACACATTTGGTAAGGTATTTCTGTTTGAAAATTAAAAGTGTTATTGATGAGTTTCATCTTTTTGGTATGTAAGAACTTCTTTATGTACACGAGTTTTTGAGCTTTTTACCTTGTGGTTCTTCTCAAACTATAAAACACTCATACACGTTTCTCGTAATGTCCTCTTCTTTGCCAATATAGAGTGCTTTCCATCCATTTTCGCGTTTTTTGTAGGTAACAATTTCAAAAACACAAATAATATACCATTTTGTTAATGTTATTCTATTTCTTCATTTTGGTTGTTTTGCATCCATTTTAGCGTTTTCTACATAAAACACCGAAAAGACACGTTTTCAGTAATTTTGTTTTAGATTCTCATATAGATTGACTTCCTTGGGTTTTATCATGTTGGTTCCTAACATGCTGAAAAACACTCATAAGACAGTTTTCTGGCAAAGACGTTTAATTTCCCCATATAGGTGGCTTTGCATACACTTTAGGGGTTTGGTACATAACAGTCCGAAAAAAAAGCTAAATTTAACTTTTTTGATAATGTCCTTATTTCATATAATTTCCTGAAAATTTTCCGAATTTTGGCACCTCGTTACCTGTGAAGATGAATAAGAATGAAAAAAAAATATTGTATTTTTTTTTCTCAATAAAGAGTGTAATTTGTGGCTTTTAGCTTTTTCGTACTTAATGAATTTAAAAGCACTCATAATACACGTTTCTCGTCATGTCCTTTCATTTCCCAAAAATGGGGTTCTTTGCATGTATTTAAGCGTTTTTATTGGTAACATGATCAAAAACACTCAAAATACATGTTTTTCGTAATGTTATTCTGTTTCACTATTTTTGAATGCATTTTAGCGTTTTGGTATATAACGAGCTCAAATACACTTAAAGGCAAGTTCTTGTTAAAAATTGGTTTTATTCCAGTGTAATGTGATTGCCCTGCTTTTTAGTGCTTTATTGCCTAACACGCTCAAAAACACTCAAAAGATATTTTTCTGGTAATGTCATTTTTTTCCCACATAAAGCTGGTTTCGCATGTAATTTAGTGTTTTGGTAACTAAGGATGTGAAAAGCACTCAAAATACACGCATTAAGTAAGATGGTTTTGTTTCTCAATTAAGAGTGTTGTTCCAGAGTTTCAGCATTTTGGAATGTAAGAAACTTATCTATATACACAAGTTTTTGCGTTTTTTGCCTTGTAGTTCTTGTGAAACTATAAAACACTCATTATATACGTTCCTCGTAATGTCTTTTTGCTTCCCAATATAGAGTGCTTTCCATCCATTTTCGTGTTTTTTTGTAGGTAACAATTTCAAAAATGCTCAAAATATACCTTTTTGGTAATGTTATTTCATTTCTTCATATTGGTTGGTTTGCATCCGTTTTAGCGTTTTTCTGCGTAAAACACCGATAAGACACGTTTTTAGTAATTTTGTTTTGGATTCCCATATAGATTGACTTCCATGTTATTTATCGTGTTGGTTCCTAACATGCTGAAAAACACTCATAAGACCGTTTTCTGGCAAAGACATTTAATTTCCCCATATATGTGGCTTTGCATGCACTTTACGGGTTTGGTACATAGCAGTCCGATAAAAGCTAAATTTAACTTTTTGGATAATGTTTTTATTTCACATAACTTCCTGAATTTTGCCCGAATTTTGGCATCTCGGTACCTGTGAAGATGAATAAGAAAGAAAAAAAATATTGTATTTTTTTTTTATTTATTTATTGTTTCTCAATAAAGAGTGTTATTTGTGGCTTTTAGCTTTATGGTAATTAATGAACTTAAAAACACTCATAATACACGTTTCTCGTAATCTCCTTTCGTTTCCCAAAAATAGTGTTCCTTGCATGTGTTTTAGCGTTTTTATTGGCAACATGATCAAAAACACTCAAAATACATGTTTTTGGTAAAGTTATTCTGTTTCACCATAAAGAGTGTTTTCAATGCGTTTTAGTGTTTTGGTGTATATGGAGCTCAAAAACACTTAAAGGCAAGTTCTTGGTAAAAATTCGTTTTCCTCCAATGTAATGTGATATCCCTCTTTTTTAGTGCTTTATTGCCTATCACGTTCAAAAACACTCAAAAGACACTTTTCTGGCAAAATCATTTTTTTTATCCCACAAGTCTATTTTTGCATGCAATTTGGGGTTTTGGTAACTAAGAATGTGAAAAGCACTCAAAATACACGCATTTATTAAGGTTTTTCTGTTTCTCAATTAGGAGTGTTATACATGAGTTTTAGCATTTTTGTATCTAGGAAACCTCTCCATATACACGAGATTTTGCGTTTTTTCCCTTGAGGTTCTTTTAAACTATAAAACACTCATGATACACTTTTCTTGCAATGTCCTTTTGTTTCCCAATATAGGGTGCTTTACATCAATTTTCGCGTTTTTTTTTTTTGTAGGTAACAAGCTGAAAAACACTCAAAATATATCTTTTTAGTAACATTTTTCTTATTCTTGATATTGGTTGCTTTGCATCCGTTTTAGCGATTTTCTACGTAAAACACTGAGAAGACACGTTTTCAGTAACTTTGTTTTGGACTCCCATATAGAGAGAGTTCCATATTATTTATCATTTTGGTGCCTAACATGCTAAAAAACACTCAAAACACAGATTTCTGGTAAAGTCGTTTAATTTCCTCATGTAGGAGGCTTTACATGCACTTTAGGGTTTGGTACATAACAGTCCGAAAAAAAAAACCGAAATTAACTTTTTTGATAATATTTTTTTATTATATGATTGCCCTGAATTTTCCCAGAATTTTGGCATATCGGTACCTATGAATATGAATAAGAAAAAAAAATTCCTATTTTTTTTATTTTTTTTTGTTTTTTATTTTCTAAATAAAGAGTGTTATTTGTGGGTTTTAGCTTTTTGGTACTTAAGGAACTTAAAAAACACTCATAATACACGTTTCTCGTAATGTCCTTTTGTTTCCCAAACATAATGTTCTTTCCATGTATTTAAGCGTTTTTATAGATAACATGATCAAAAACACTCAAAATACATGTTTTTGGTAATGTTATTCTGTTTCTCCATAAAGTTTGTTTTGCATGCGTTTTAGCGGTCTGGTATTTAAGCAGCTCAAAAACACTTAAAGGCAAGTTTTTGGTATAAATTAGTGTTATTCCAATGTAATATGTTTGCCCTGCTTTTTAGTACTTTGCATTTTGGATACCAAAATTGCCTATCACGCCGAAAAAAAACACTTAAAAAACCCTTTTCTGGTAATGAAATTTTTTTCTCACATAAAGGTTATTTCGCATGCAATTTGGGGTTTTGGTAACTGAGAATGTGAAAAGCACTCAAAATACACGCATTTAGTAAGGTTGTTCTGTTTCTCAGTTAAGAGTGTTATTCATGAGTTTCAGCATTTTGGTATCTAGGAACCTTCTCCATATACACGAGTTTTTGTGTTTTTTTGCCTTTTGGTTCTTTTGAACTATAAAAAAAAAAAAACTCATAATACACATTTGCCAAAAACGTGTATTTTGAATGTTTTTCAGCTTATTTCGTACCAATACGCAAAAAATCATCCATTTCACCCTTTATAAGGTAAGGACACAACATTCCCAGAAAAAATGTTATTTCGGGGCTTTTCAACGTTAGCACCAAAACTCTAAAGAGCATGGAAGACACTCTATATAAAAATCAAAACAACATTATCAAAATGGTGTCTTTTGAGTGTTTTTGAGCTTCTTACGTTCCAAAATGCTAAAACGCGTGCACAATAGCCTTTATCGGGAGACATTACCAAAAACGTATGATTTAAGCGTTTTCCAGCTTTTTAGAAACCAAAACGCCTAAATGAATGTGCTAATCACGTGATTCAGTATTTTATTACAAAAGAAGCTCAAAAACACTTATAATATACGTTTTTGGTAATGTTGTTCTGTTTTTTTTATATTCTGTATAGATTGTTGTACCTAACATGAGGAAAAATCCCATTTGTTTGGTTAATTTGTGTGCCTTTTGGCGATCTTTTTTTTTGGTTCTTTTAAAACTATAAAACACTCATTATACACGTTTCTCGTAATGTCCTTTTGTTTCCTAATATAGAGTGCTTTATATCTATTTTTGCATTTTTTTGTAGGTAAGAAGCTCAAAAATACTCAAAATATATCTTTTTGGTAATGTTATTCTATTTCTTCATAAAGGTTGGTTTGCATCCGCTTTAGCGTTTTTCTACGAAAAACACTGAAAAGACACGTTTTCAGTAATTTTCTTTTGGATTCACATATTGACTGACTTCCATATTATTTATCGTTTTAGTGCCTAACATGCTGAAAAACACTGAAAAGACAGGTTTCTGGTAAAGTCGTTTAACTTCCCTATATAGGTGGCTTTGGATGCACTTTAGGGTTTGGTACATAACAATCCGAAAAAAAAAGCTATAAATAACTCTTTTGGTAATGTTCTTTTTTCCACATAAATTCCCTGAAATTTGGCAGAATTTTGGCATCTCGGTACCTATAAGGATAAATAACAAAAAAAAAAAATAAATAAATAAATAAAAAATCCAATTTTTAAAATTTTTTGTTAATTATTTTTTTTATCTAAATAAAGAGTGTTATTTGTGGGTTTTAGCTTTTAGGTACTGAAAAAAAATAAAAAAACACTCATAATACACGTTTCTCGTAATGTCCTTTCGTTTCCCAAGCATAAAGTTCTTTGCATGTATTTAAGCGTTTTTATAGATATCATGATCAAAAACACTCAAAATACATGTATTTGGTAATATTATTCTGTTTCTTTATAAAATGTATTTTGCATGCATTTTAGCGTTTTGGTATGTAAGGCGCTCAAAAACAAAGGCAAGTTCTTGGTAAAATTTGGTTTTATTCACATGTAATGTGATTGACCTTCCTTTTAGTGCTTTATTGCGTAACACGTTCAAAAACACTCAAAAGACATGCAAGGCCTCGCATATGAGGAAATTAAAGACCTTACCAGAAATCTGTCTTTTGAGTGTTTTTCAGCATGTTAGGCACCAAAACGATAAATAATAAAGAACTCACTCTATGTGGGAATCCAAAAGAAAATTACTGAAAACCTGTCTTCTCAGTGTTTTACGTAGAAAAACGCTAAAACTGATGCAAACCAACCCATATAGAGAAGCAGAAAAACATTACCAAAAATGTATATTTTGAGTGTTTTTGAGCTTGTTACCTACAAAAAAATAAAACGCAAAAATTGATACAAAGCACTCTATATTGGGAAACAAAGGGACATTGCAAGAAAAGTGTATAATGAATGTTTTATAGTTCAAAAAAACCACAAGGCAAAAAACGCAAAAACTCGTGTATATGGAGAAGTTTTCTAGATACCAAAATGCAAAAACTCGTGAATAACACTCTTAATTGAGAAACAGAACAACCTTACTAAATGCGTGTCAAAAACACTAAAAGGCAAGTTCTTCTTAAAAGTTGGTTTTATTCCCATGTAATATGATTGCCCTGCTTTTAAGTGCTTTATTGCCTAACACGCTCAAAAACACTCAAAGACACTTTTCTGGTAATATCATATTTTTCCCACATAAAGCTAGTTTCGCATGGAATTTGGGGTTTTGGTAACTAAGAATGTAAAAAAACACTCAAAATACATGCATTTAGTAAGGTTGTTCTGTTTCTTGATTAAGACTGTTATTCATGAGTTTCAGAATTTTGGTATCTTAGAATCTTCTCCATACAGTCGAGTTTTTGCGTTGTTTGCCTTCTGATTCTGGTGAAACTATAAAACACTCATTATATACGCTTCTCGTTATGTCCTTTTTTTTCCTTATATAGAGTGCTTTGCATCCATTTTCGCGTTTTTTTTTATGTAACAAGCTCAAAAACACACAAAATATACTTTTTTTGATAATGTTATTCTATTTATTTATATTAGTTGGTTTGTATCTGTTTTAGCGTTTTTCTACGTAAATCTTTTAAAACACACGTTTCCAGTAATTTTGTTTTAGATTTCCATATAGAGTGACTTTCATATTATTTATCGTTTTGGTGCCTAACATGCTTTTTGGTGCCTTTTGCTTCCCAATATAGAGTGCTTTCCATCCATTTTCGCGTTTTTTGTAGGTAACAATTTCAAAAACACAAATAATATACCATTTTGGTAATGTTATTCTATTTCTTCATTTTGGTTGTTTTGCATCCATTTTAGCGTTTTCTACATAAAACACCGAAAAGATACGTTTTCAGTAATTTGGTTTGGATTCTCATATAGATTGATTTCCTTGGGTTTTATCGTGTTGGTTCCTAACATGCTGAAAAACACTCATAAGACAGTTTTCTGGCAAAGACGTTTAATTTCCCCATATAGGTGGCTTTGCATGCACTTTAGGGTTTGGTAAATAACAGTCCGAAAAAAAAAGCTAAAATTAACTCTTTTTCATAATGTTCTTTTTTCACATAATTTCCCTGAATTTTGGCAGAATTTTAGCATGTCGGTACCTATGAAGATGAATAAAAAAAAATCCTATTTTTTTATTTTTTTATTTTTTTATTTTTTTCTCTATAAATAGTGTTATTTGTGGGTTTTAGCTTTTTGGTACTTAAAGAACTTAAAAACACTCATAATACACGTTTCTCGAAATGTCCTTTCGTTTCCCAAACATAAGATTCTTTGTATGTATTTAAGCGTTTTATAGGTAACATGATCAAAAACACTCAAAATACATGTTTTTGGTAATGTTATTCTGTTTCTAAATAAAGGGTGTTTTGCATGCGTTTTAGCGTTTTGGTATATAAGGAGCTCAAAAACACTTAGAAAAAACACTTGGTAAAAGTTGATTTTATTCCCATAAAACGTGATTGCCCTGATTTTTAGTGCTTTATCGCCTATCATGCAATCACACTTAAAAGACACTTTTCTGGTAATGTCATTTTTTTTTCCCACATAAAGCTACTTTCACATAAAATTTGGGGTTTTGGTAACTAAGAATGTAAAAAACACTCAAAATACACGCATTTGGTAAGGTTGTTCTGTTTCTCAATTAATAGTGTTATTCAGGAGTTTCACCATTTTGGTATCTAAGAAACTTCTCCATATATACGAGTTTTTGCGTTTTTTGCCTTGTGCTTCTTGAAAATCTATAAAACATTCATTATACACGTTTCTCGTAATGTCCTTTTGTTAACGAATATAGAGAGCTTTCCAACCATTTTCGCGTTTTTTTTTTTTTTTTTTTTTAAAAAGCTCAAAAATACTCAAAATATACCTTTTTGGTAAACTTATTCTATTTTTTCATGTTGGCTGGTTTGCATCCGTTTTAGCATTTTTCTACTTAAAACACGGAAAAGACACGTTTTCAGTAATTTGTTTTGGATTCCCAAATAGAATGAATTCCATATTTTTAATTGTTTTGGTGACTAACAAGCTGAAAAACACTAGAAACACAGGTTTCTCGTAAAGTCGTTTAATTTCCCCATATAGTTGGCTTTGCATGCAATTTAGGGTTTTGTGCATAACAGTCCGAAAAAAAAAGCTAAAATGAACTTTTTTGATAATGTTCTTTTTTCATATAATTTCCCTGAATTTTGCCAGAATTTTGTGATCTCGGTACCTATGAAGAAGAATAACAAAAAAAAAATCCTATTTATTTATTTACTTTTTTCTTCTCTATAAATAGGTTTTAGCTTTTTGGTACTTATGGAACTTAAAAAGATTCATAATACACGTTTCTCCTAATGTCCTTTCGTTTCCCAGACATAGGGTTTTTTGCATTTACTAAAGCGTTATTAGAGGTAACATGATCAAAAACTCTCAAAATACATGTTTTTGGTAATGTTAATCTGTTTCTCCATAAAGGGTGTTTTGCATGCGTTTTAGCGTTTTGGTATATAAGGAGCTCAAAAACACTTAAATTCAAGTTCTTGGTAAAAGATAGTTTTATTCCCATGTAATGTGATTGCCCTCCTTTTTAGTGCTTTATTGCCTAACACGCTCAAAAACACTCAAAAGACACTTTTCTGGTAATGTCATTTTTTTTACCACATAAAGCTAGTTTTGCATGCAATTTGAGGTTTTGGTAACTAAGAATGTGAAAAACAGTCAAAATACACGCATATCGTAAGGTTGTTCTGTATTCTCAATTAAGAGTGTTATTCCTCAGTTTCAGCATTTTGGTATCTAAGAAACTTATCCATATACACGAGTTTTTTCGTTTTTTGCCTTGTGGTTCTTGTGAAACTATAAAACACTCATAATACAAGTTTCTCGGAATGTCCTTTTGTATCTCAATATAGAGTGCTTTCTATCCATTTTCGCATTTTTTGTAGATAAGAAACTCAAAAACACTGAAAATATACCTTTTTTTGGTAATGTTATTCTGTTTCTTCATATTCGTTGGTTTGCATCCGTTTTAGCGTTTTTCTACGTAAAACACTGAAAAGACACTTTTTCAGTAATTTTGTGATGGATTCCCATATTGAGTGACTTCCATATTATATATCGTTTTGGTGCCTAACATGCTGAAAAACACTCAAAAGACAGGTTTCTCGTAAAGTCGTTTAATTTCCTCATATAGGTGGCTTTGCATGCACTTTAGGGTTTGGTACATAACAGTCCGAAAAAAAAGCTGAAATTAACTATTTTTCATAATGTTCTTTTTTCACATAATTTTCCTGAATTTTGCCAGAATTTTTGCATCTTGGTACCTATGAAGATGAATAACAAAAAAAAAAATAATAATAATAAATTCCTATCTTTTTATTCATTTATTTATTTTTTTTCTATAAACAGTGTTATTTATGGGTTATAGCTAAATGGAACTTAAAGAACTTAAAAATACTGGTAATACATGTTTCTCGAAATGCCCTTTAATTTCCCAAACATAAGGTTCTTTGCATGTATTTAAGAGTTTTTACAGGTAACATGATCAAAAACAATCAAAATACGTGTTTTTGGTAATGTTATTCTCTTTCTCCATAAAGGGTGTTTTACATTCGTTTTAGCGTTTTGGAATATAGGGAGCTCAAAAACACTTAAAAGCAAGTTGTTAGTAAAAGTTAGCTTTATTCCCATGTAATGTGATTGCCCTGCTTTTTAGTACTTTATTGCCTATCATGCTAAAAAAAAAAAAAATTTAAAAGACACTTTTCTGGTAGTCATTTTTTTTCCCACATATAGCTACTTTCTCATAAAATTTGGGGTTTTGGTAACTAAGAATGTGAAAAACACTCAAAATACACGCATTTAGTAAGGTTGTTCTGTTTCTCAATTTAGAGTGTTATTCAGGAGTTTCAGCATTTTGGTATCTAAGAAACTTCTCCATATATATGAGTTTTTGCGTTTTTTGCCTTGTGATTCTTGAGAATCTATAAAACACTCATTATACACGTTTCTCGTAATGTTTTTTTGTTAACCAGTAGAGAAAGAGAAAAAACCACAAAAGACACGTTTCTCGTAAAGTCGTTTAATTTCCCCATATAGTTGGCTTTCCATGTACTTCATGGTTTGGTACATAACAGTCCGAAAAAAAAGCTAAAATTAACTTTTTCGATAATATTCTTTTTGCACATAATTTCCCTGAATTTTGCCAGAATTTTGGCATCTCAGTACCTATGAAGAGGAAGAAAAAAAAAAAAAAGAATCCTATTTTTTTATTATTTCTTTATTTTTTCTCTATAAAGAGGTTTTAGCTTTTTGGTACTTATGGAACTTAAAAACACATAATACACGTTTCTCATAATGTCCTTTCGTTTCCCAGACATAGGGTTCTTTGCATGTATTTAAGCGTTTTTAGAAATAACATGATCAAAAACACTCAAAATAAATGTTTTTGGTAATGTTAATCTGTTTCTCCGTAAAGGGTGTTTTGCATGTGTTTTAGCGTTTTGGTATATAAGGAGTTAAAAAACACTTAAAAGTTGGTTTTATTCCCATGTAATGTGATTACCCTCCTTTTTAGTGCTTTATTGCCTAACTCTCTCAAAAACCCTCAAAAGATACTTTTCTGGTAATGTCATTTTTTTTCCCACATAAAGCTAGTTTCGCATGCATATTGGGGTTCTAATAACTAAGAATATGAAAAACACTCAAAATACACGCATTTAGTAATGTTATTCTGTTTTTTAATGAAGTGTTATTCAGGAGTTTCAGCATTTTGGTATCTAAGAAACTTCTTCATATACACTAGTTTTTGCGTTTTTTGCTTCGTGGTTCTTGTGAAACTATAAAATACTCATTATACACGTTTCTCGTAATGGATGCTTTGCATCCATTTTCACGTTTTTTTTTTTTTTTGGGGGGTCACAAGCTCAAAAATACTTAAAATATACCTTTTTGGTAATGTTATTCTATTTCTTCACATTGGTCTGTTTGCATCCGTTTTAGCGTTTTTTTACGTAAAACACTGAAAAGACACGTTTTCAGTAATTTTGTTTTGGATTCCCATATAGAGTGACTGCCATATTATTTATCGTTTTGGTGCCTAATATGCTGAAAAACACTCAAAAGACAGTTTGTAAAGTCGTTTAATTTCCCCATATAGATGGCTTTGCATGCACTTTAGGGTTTGGTACATAACAGTCCGAAAAAAAAAGCTAAAATTAACTTTTTCGATAATGTTCTTTTATCCACATAATTTCCCTGAATTTTAACAGAATTTTGGCATCTTGGTACCTCTGAAGATAAATAAAAAAAATAAAAAAATAATATTTTCTTTTATTTTATTTATTTATTTTTATTTATTGTTTTTTTTTTGTTTATTTCTTCATAAAGAGTGTTATTTGTGGGCTTTAGCTTTTTGGTATTTAAGTAACTTAAAAACACTTATAATACATGTTTCTCGTAATGTCCTTTCGTTTCCCAAACATAGGATTCTTTGCCTGTATTTAAGCGTTTTTATAGGTAACATGATCAAAAACACTCAAGATACATGTTTTTTGTAATGTTTTTGTTTTTCTCCATAAAGGATTTTTTGCATTCGTTTTACCGTTTTGGTATGTAATGAGCTCAAAAACATTTAACGGCAAGTTCTTGGTAAAAGTTTTTTTATTCACATGTAATGTGATTGCCCTTCTTTTAAGTACTTTATTGCCTAACACGCTCATAAACACTGAAAAAAAAATTTTCTGGCAATATAATTTTTTCCCCACATAAACCTAGTTTCGCATGCAATTTCGTGTTTTGGTGACAAAGAATGTGAAAAACACACAAAATACACCCATTTGGTAAGATTGTTCCGTATCTCAATCAAGAGTGTTATTCTTGAGTTTCAGCATTTTGGTATCTAAGAAACTTTTGCCTTGTGGTTGTTGTGAAACTATAAAACACTCATTATACAGGTTTCTTGTAATGTCCTTTTGTTTCCCAATATAGAGTGCTTTGCATCCATTTTCGCGTTTTTTGTAGGTAACAGACTCAAAAACACTCAAAATATACCTTTTTGGCAATGTTATTCTATTTCTTCATATTGGTTTGTTTGCATCCGTTTTAGCGTGTTTCTACGTAAAACACTGAAAAGACAAGTGTTAAGTGATTTTGTTTTGATTCCCATATAGAGTGACTTCCATATTATTTATTGTTTTGGTGCCTAACATGCTGAAAAACACTCAAAAGACAGGTTTCTGGTAAAGTCGTTTAATTTCCTATAGAGGTGGCTTTGCATGCAATTTAGGTTTTGGTACATAACTGTCCGAAAAAAAAAGCTAAAATGAACTTTTTTTGATAATGTTCTTTTTTCCATATAATTTCCCTGAATTTTACCAGAATTTTGGCATCTCGGTACATATGAAGAAGAATAACAAAAAAAAAAAGGAAAATTCTTTTTTTTTTTCTCTATAAAGAGTGTTATTTGTGGATTTTAGCTTTTTGGTGCTTAAGGAATTTAATAATATTCATAATACACGTTTCACGTAATGTCCTTTCGTTTCCCAAACATAGGGTTCTTTCCATGTATTTAAGCGTTTTTATAGGTAACTTAATCAAAAACACTCAAAATACATGTTTTTGGTAATGTTATTCCGTTTCTTCATAAAGGGTGTTTTGCATGCGTTTTAGTGTGTTGGTATGTTAGGAGCTCAAAAACACTTAGAGGCAAGTTCTTGGTAAAAGTTGGTTTTCTTCCCATGTAATGTGATTGCCTTGCTTTTTAGTGCTTTATTGCCTAACACGCTCAAAAACACTCAAAAGACATTTTTCTGGAAATGTCTTTTTTTTTCTTTCCACATAAAGCTAGTTTCGTATGCAATTTGGGGTTTTTGTAACCAAGAATGTGAAAACACTCAAAATACACGCATTTGGTAAGGTTGTTCTGTTTCTCAATTAAGAGTGTTATTCATGAGTTTCAAGGTTTTGTTATCTAAGAATCTCAAATACACTTATAATGCACGTTTCTCGTAATGTCCCTTTTTTTCCTCATTTAGGGTGCTTTGCATGCACCCTAAATTTACTAACAACACTACTAATTCCACTATCCAAGTCATTGACATATATTACAAACAACATCGGCCCTAATACTAATAATCCCTTTGTCACCCCACTAATTACTTGACCCCACTCGGATTTAGAGCCGTTTATTACAACACTCTGTCGCCTGCCGCTTGGCCATGACCTTATCCAGATTACTTATAACCTTTTTCCAGTTCTTAAATACTGTGGAATATATTTCATCTGGTTCTGGTGACTTGAACTTTTCAGCTTATCTATCTCCTGTTCCACTATCTCTTTAGTTATGGTAATATCTGTCAGCTTCTCATTTTCTTCTACTCTGAATATCTTGTCACTATTCGGCAAATCCTGCATGTTTTCCTGGGCAAAGACAGTTAAAAAATACTCGTTCACAATTTTACTAATCTCCTCCCAACAACTAAGCAGGTCCCATTCTGCTGTCTTTAAGGAACTATTGTTTCTCTATTCTTCGTCTTATATGCCTGATAAAATCCCTTGGGGTCCATCTTCGCTTGGCTGGCTACCTTTAATTCATAACTATTTTAAGCTTTCCTTGTTAAACTCCTGACTTTTCTAATTCATTAATTCATTTCAAATTCCTTAAAACCACTTCCCCTGTCTTTAATCTCATATATACTTCTCTTTCGCCCTATGTAATGTTTTAACCTCTGTCATCCATTTATGATCATTTTTCTGCGATCTTATTCTTGTGTAAGGGATATTCCCTAACTGTCCTGAATGTAATTTATCAACGAAATATTTATTTCGCTTCTCTATAAAGGGTGTTTTGTTTGAGTTTTAGCGTTTCTGTACATAAGAACCTTTAAAACACGTTTTTAGTAATGTTATTTTGTATTCCTTTATGGAGCGCTTTCCATGCTTTTCAGCGTTTTGGTGTCTAACACGTTGAAAAACACTCAAAAGACACGTTGATGAAAATGTCGTTTCGTTTCCCGATAAAGGGGGCTTCCAATGCATTTTGTCTTTTGGTACTTAACAATATGAAAAAAAAAGTTTAAGTAAAAGTTTTCGGTTGAGTTATTTTTCCATATAAAGTTCTAATCATGTGTTTTTGAGTCTGGATACCTAAAAAGCTCAAAATCTCTCATAATACACTTTTCTCGTAATGTCCTTTCTTTTCTCCATGAAGGATGCTTTGCGTGTAATTTGGCACTTTTATACTTAACAAGCACAAAAACAATCAAAATACAAGTTTTTGATAATGCTAATTTGTTTCTCCGTAAAGGTTATTTTGCATGCTTTTCTGCGATTTCGGATGTAAGAAGGTGAAAAACACTCTAAAGATACTTTCTTGGTAATGTTATTTTATATTGCCAAATAGGGTGCTTTCAATGCTTTTTAGCATTTTGATTCCTAACACTCAAGTAAACACTCAAAAGACACGTTTCCTGTAATATAGTTTTGCTTCTTCATATAGGGATCTGCATGCATTATGATGTTTTGCTACATAATGTGAAAAACGCTCAAAATAAAGATTTTAGGTAATGTTGTTCTTTTTCTCTATATAGGGTGCTATTCATCCTTTTTAGCGTTTTGGTACTTAGGAAGCTTACTTAGGAAGCTCAGAAACACAAATAAAACTTGTTTCTCCAAACGTCTTTCCATTTCCCCATAAAGATTGCTCTGTATGTATTTTGACGTTTTGGTACATAAAAAGGAAAAAAAAATAACACAAAAACACGTTTTTGGTGATGTTCTGTTTCTCTATTAAGAGATATATAATATATTTAATTTTCAATCAGGCGGTTTAGTGTTTGGTACCTAAGAGACTCAAAACTCTGATAATACACGTTTCTCGTAATGTCCTATCGTTTCTTCATACAGGGTGCTTTAAATGCATTTTTAAGATGATGTACGTAACAGACTCAAAAAGGCTCAAAATACACGTTTTTGGTAAGGTTTTTTTGTTTGGTAAGATTATTCGTGTTTGTTGCACGCGTTTTAGCGTTTTGGAACGTAAAAAGTTTAAAACACTTAAAAGACATGCTTATTATTTTGCATTTCTATATAAGGTGCTTTCTATGCTATTTAGCATTTTCGTGCCTAACACGCGGAAAAACACATAAAAACACATTTCTTACATTGTTGTTTAATTTTCTCGTATAGCGATTAAGCATTATGGTGTTTTGCTACCTGACAATGTGAAAAACATTCAAATTACACGATTTTGGTAATGTTTTTTTTCTTTCTCCATTTTTGCGTTTTGGTACCTGAGAACCACTTTTCTGGTAATATTTTTTTTTCACACATAAAGCTAGTTTCGCATGCAATTTGGTGTTTTGGTAAGTAAGAATGTTAAAAAGATTCAAAATACATCCATTTGGTAAAGTTGTTCTGTTTCTCAATTGAGTGTTATTCATGAATTTCAGCATTTTGGTATAAAAGAAACATCTCCATATACACGAGTTTTTGCGTGTTTTGCCTTGTGGTTCTTGTGAAACTATAAAACACTCATTTTACACGTTTCTCGTAATGTCCTTTTCTTTCCCCAATATAGGGTGCTTTGCAACTATTTTCGCGTTTTCTGTAGGTAACAAGCTCAAAAACACTCAAAATATAACTTTTTAGTAATATTATTCTATTTCTTCATATTGGTTGGTTTGCATCCATTTTAATGTTTTTCTAAGTAAAACACTGAAAAGACACGTTTTCAGTAATTTTGTTTTGGATTCCCATATAGAGTGACTTCCATATTATTTATCGTTTTGGTGCCTAACTTGCTGAAAAACACTGAAAAGACAGGTATCTGGTAAAGTCGTTTAATTTCCTCATATAGGTGGCTTTGCATACACTTTAGAGTTTGGTACATAACAGTCCGAAAAAAAAAGAAGCTAAAATTAACTTTTTTCATAATATTATTTTTTTCAAATAATTTCCCTGAATTTTGCTAGAATTTTGGCATCTCGGTACCTATGAAAATAAATAACAAAAACAAATATCCTAGTTTTTATTTATTTATTTATTTTCTATATAAAGAGTATTATTTGTGGGTTTTAACTCTTTTCGTACTTATGGAACTTAAAAACACTCATAATACACTTTTCTCGTAATGTCCTTTCGTTTCCCAAACATAGATTTCTTTGCATGTATTTAAGCGTTTTTATACGTAACAGATCAAAAACACTGAAAATTAATGTTTTTCGTAATGTTATTTTGTTTCTCCATAAAGGGTGTTTTGCATGCATTTTAGTGTTTTGGTATGTAAGGAGCTGAAAAACACTTAAAGACAAGTTCTTGGTAAATGTTGGTTTTATTCCCATGTAATGTCATTGCCCTGTTTTTTTTTTGCTTTATTGCCTAACACGCTCAAAAACAGTCAAAAAACACTTTTTTTTTCTGGTAATGTCATGTATTTCCCACATAAAGCTAGTTTCGCATGTAATAACGGGTTTTAGTAACTAAGAAAATATGAAAAAAACTCAAAATACACGCATTTGGTAAGGTTGTTCTGTTTCTCAATTAAGAGTGTTATTCATGAATTTCAGCGTTTTGTTATCTAAGAAACATCTCCATATACACGAGTTTTTGCTTGTTTTTTCCTTGTGGTTCTTGTGAAACTATAAAACATTATAAACGTTTCTCGTAATGTCCATTTTTTTCCCAATATAGAGAGATTTGCATCCATTTTCGCTCAAAAACAAAAAATAATACCTTTTTTTGGTAATATTAATCTATTTCATGATATTGGTTGATTTGCATTCGTTTTAGCGTTTTTCTACGTAAAACACTGAAAAGACACGTTTTCAGTAATTTTGCTTTGGATTTCCATACAGAGTGACTTTCATATTATTTATTGTTTTGGTGCCTAACATACTGAAAAACAGGCAAAAGACAGGTTTCATGTAAAGTCGTTTAATTTCCCCATATAGGTGGCTCTACATGCAGTTTAGGGTTTGGTACATAACAGTCTGAAAAAAAAGCTAAAATTAACTTTTTTTATTTTTTTTTCACATAAATTCCCTGAATTTTGCCAGAATTTTGGCATCTCGGTACCTATGAAGATTAATAACAAAAAAAAAATGCTATTTTTTCATTTATTTATTTATTTTTGGTACTTAAGGAACGTATAAACACTCATAATACTCGTTTCTCGTAATGTCCTTTTGTTTCCTAAAGATAAGGTTCTTTGCATGTATTTAAGCGTTTTTATAGGTAACATGATCAAAAACACTCAAAATATACCTTTTTCGTAATGTTATTCTATTTCTTCATATTGGTTGGTTTCCATCCGTTTTAGCGTTTTTTTTACGTAAAACACAGAAAAGACACGTTTTCAGTAATTTTGTTTTGGATTCCCATATAGAGTGACTTCCATGTTATTTATCGTTTTGGTGCCTAACATGCTGAAAAAAACACTCAAAAGACATGTTTCTTGTAAAGTCGTTTAATTTCCCCATATAGGTAGCTTTGCATACACTTTAGTGTTTGGTACATAACAGCCCGAAAAAAAAGCTAAAATTAACGTTTTACATAATATTCTTTTTTCACGTAATTTTCCTGAATTTTGCCAGAATTTTGGCATCTTGGTACCTATGAAGATCAATAAAAAAAATGCTATTTTTTTTATTCTTTTTTATTTTTTTTTTCTCTATAAAGAGTGTTATTTGTGGGTTTTAGCTTTTTGGTACTTAAGGAACTTCTAAACACTCATAATACACATTCCTCGCAATGTCCTTTCATTCCCAAACATAGGGTTCTTTCCATGTATTTAGGCGTTTTTATTGGTAACAAGCCCAAAAACACTCAAAATACATGTTTTTGATAATGTTATTCTGTTTTTCCATAAAGGGTGTTTTGCATGGGTTTTAGCGTTTTGGTATGTAAGGAGCTCAAAAAAACTTAAAGGCAAGTTCTTGGTAAAAGTTGGTTATATTCCCATGTAATGTGATTGCCCTGCTTTTTAGTGCTTTATTACCTAACACGCTGAAAATCACTAAAAAGACACTTTTCTAGTATTTTTTTTTCCACAGTTCCGCATGTAATTTGGGGTTGGACCACTAAGAATGTGAAAAAAAAAACACTCAAAATACACTCATTTCCTAAGATTGTTCTGTTTCTCAATTAAGAGTTTCAGCATTTTGGTATCTAAGAATATACAAAAAAGTTGAGTGTTTTTAAGCTTGTTACCTACAAAAAAACGTGAAAATGAATGCAAAGCAGTCTGTATTTGGAAAAAAAAAAAAAAGGATATTACAAGAAAATTGTATAATGAATGTTTTAATACTTTTCAAGAACCATAAGGCAAAAAACTCAAAAACTCGTATATAAGCTTAAAAACACTCAACTTTATTGTAATGTTATTCTATTTCTTCATATTGGTTGGTTTGCATCCGTTTTAGGGTTCTACGCTAAAACTGAAAAGACACGTTTTCAGTAATATTGTTGAAATTGCTGAAAACAAAGACACGTTTCTTGTAAAGTCGTGTAATTTCCCCATATAGGTTGCTTTGCATGCACTTCCGTGTTTCGTACATAACTCCGGAAAAAAGCAAAAATTATTTTTTTTTCACATAATTTCCCTGAATTTTCTCAGAATTTTGGCATCTCGGTACCTATGAAGATGAATAACAAAAAAAAAAAAATCTATTTTTCTAAATTTTTTTTTTTTCTCTATAAAGAGTGTTATTTGTGGGTTTTAGATTTTTGGTACTTAAGGAACTTAAACATACTCATAATACACGTTTTTCGTAATAACCTTTCGTTTCACAAATATAGCGTTCTTTGTATGTATTTATACGATTTTATAGGTAACATGATCAAAAACACTCAAAATACATGTTTTTGGTAATGTTATTCTGTTTCTCCATAAAGGTTGTTTTGCATGTGTTTAGCGGTTTGGTATGTAAGGAGTTAAAAAACACTTAAAGGCAAGTTCTTCGTAAAATTTGGTTTTATTCCAATGTAATGTGATTGTTCTGCTTTTTAGTGTTTTGTTGCATGTAACGCTCAAAAACACTCAAAAGACACTTTTCTGGTAATGTCATTTTTTTCCCACATAAAGCTAGTTTCGCATGTAATTTGGGATTTTCATAACTAAGAATGTGAAAAACACTCAAAATACACACATTTGGTAAGGTAGTTCTGTTTTTCAATTAAAAGTGTTATTCTTGAGTTTTAGCGTTTTGGTATGTAAGAAACTTCTTTATATACACGAATTTTTTGCGTTTTTTGCCTTGTGGTTCTTGTGAAACTATAAAACACTCATTATACACGTTTCTCGTAACGTCTTTTGCTTCCCTATATAGAGTGCTTACTATCCATTTGCGCGTTTTTTGTAGGTAAAAAGCTCAAAAAAACTTTTTGGTAATGTTATTCTATTTCTTCATATTTGTTGGTTTGCATCCGTTTTAGCGTTTTTTCTACGTAAAACACTGAAAAGACATATTTTCAGTAATTTTGTTTTGGATTCACATATTGACTGACTTCCATATTATTTATCGTTTTAGTGCCTAACATGCTGAAAAACACTGAAAATACAGGTTTCTGGTTTAACTTCCTTATATAGGTGTCATGCACTTTAGAGTTTGATACATAAAAATCCGAAAAAGAGCTATAATTAACTTTTTTGATAATGTTCTTTTTTCCATATAAATTCCCTGAATTTTGGCAGAATTTTGGCATCTTGATACCTATGAAAATCAATATAAAAAAAAAGCAATTTTTTAATTTATTTATTTATTTATTTTTCTCTATAAAGAGTGTTATTTGTGGGTTTTAACGTTTTAGTACTTAAGGAACTTAAAAACGGTCCTAATACACGTTTCTCGTAATGTCCTTTCGTTCCCAAACATAGGGTTATTTGCATGTATTTAAGCGTTTTTATAGGTAACATGATCAAAACACTTAAAACACATGTTTTTAGTAATGTTATTCTGTTTCTCCATAAAGGAGTTTTTTGCATGCATTTTAGTGTTTTGGTTTCTAAGGAGGTTAAAAACACTTCAAGGGAAGATCTTGGTAAAAGCTGGTTTTATTCCCATGTAATGTAATTGCCCTGTTTATTTATTTATTTTTTTTTTTTTGTGATTTATTGCCTAACACGCTCAAAAACACTCAAAAGACACTTCTGGTAATGTCATTTTTTTTTCCAACATAGTTTCGCGTGCTATTTCGAGTTTTGCTAACTAAGAATCTGAAAAAAACTCAAAATACACGCATATGGTAAGGTTGTTCTGTTTCTCAATTAATATTATTATTCATGAGTTTCAGCATTTTGGTATCTAAGAAACTTCTTTATATACACGAGTTTTTGCGTTTTTTGCGTTTTGGTTCTTGTGAACCACAAGTTCTTTTGCTCAAAAATAATAAGACACTCATTACACACGTTTCTTGTAATATCCTTTTGTTTCCCAATAGGGAGTGCTTTGCATCCATTTTCGCGTTTTTTGTAGGTAACAAGCTGAAAAACACTCAAAATGTACCTTTTTGGTAATGTTATTTTATTTCTTCTTATTTGCTGGTTTGCATCCGTTTTAGCGTTTTTCTGCGTAAAACACCGAAAAGACACGTTATCAGTAATTTTGTTTTACATTCCCATATAGAGTGACTTGCATATTATTTAGCATTATGGTGCCAAACAAGCTGAAAAACACTCATAAGACAGTTTTCTGGCAAAAACGTTTGATTTCCCCATATAAGTGGCTTTGCATGCACTTTAGGGTTTGGTACATAACAGTACGAAAAAAAAGCCTAAATTAACTTTTTTGATAATTGACTCATAATTTCCTGAATTTTGCCCAAATTTTGGCATCTAAGTACCTGTGAAGATGAAAAAAGAAAGGAAAAAATATCGTATTTATTTATTTTTATTTTTTTCTGAATAAAGAGTGTTATTTGTGGCTTTTAGCTTTTTGGTAAATAGTGATCTTAAAAACACTCATAATACACGTTTCTCGTAATGTCCTTTCGTTTCCCAAAAATAGGGTTCATTGCATGTATTTAAGCGTTTTTATTGGTAACATGATCAAAAACACTCAAAATATATGTTTTAGGTAATGCTATTCTCTTTCTCCATAAAGTGTGTTTTGCATGCGTTTTAGTGTTTTGGTATATAAGGAGCTCAAAACACTTAAAGGCAAGTTCTTGGTAAAAAATGATTCTAGCCATGTAAAGTGATTCCCATGCTTTTTAGTGCTTTATTGCCTATCACGCTCAAAAACACTCAAAAGACACTTTTCTGGTAATGTCATTTTTTTTCCCACATAAAGCTGGTTTCGCATGCAATTTGGGATTTTGGTAACTAAGAATGTGAAAAGCACTCAAAATACACGCATTTAGTAAAGCTGTTCTGTTTCTCAATTAAGAGTGTTATACATGAGTTTCAGCATTTTGGTATCTAGGAAACTTCTCCATATACACGAGTTTTTGCGTTTTTTGCCTTGTTCTTTTGAACTATAATACACTCATTATACACTTTTCTCGCAATGTCCCTTTGTTTCCCAAAATAGAGTCCTTTTTATCAATTTTAGCGTTTTCTTGTAGGTAGCAAGCTCAAAAACACTCAAAATATACCTTTTTAGTTGTTTTTTCTATTTCTTGATATTGGTTGGTTTGCATCCATTTTAACGTTTTTCTACGTAAAACACTGGGAAGACACGTTTTCAGTAATTTTGTTTTGGATTCTCATATCAAGTGAGTTCCTTATTATTTATCATTTTGGTGCCTAACATGCTGAAAAACACTCAAAAGACAGATTTCTGGTAATGTCGTTTAATTTCCTCATATAAGAGGCTTTGCATGCACTTTAGGGTTTGGTATATAACAGTCCGAAAAAAAAGCAAAAAAAAAACTTTTTTTATAATTTTCTTTTATCATATAATAGCCCGGAATTTTCCCAGAATTTTGGCATCTCGGTACCTATGAAGATGAATAACAAAAAAAAAAAATCCTATTTTTTTATTTTTTATTTATTTATTTTTTAGCTTTTCGGTACTTAAGGAACTAAAAAATACTCATAATACATATTTCTCGTAATGTCCTTTCGTTTCCCAAACATAAGGTTTTTTGCATGTATTTAAGCGTTTTTATAGATAACATGATCAAAAACACTCAAAATTCATATTTTTCGTAATGTTATTCTGTTTCTCCATAAAGTTTGTTTTGCATGCGTTTTAGCGGTTTGGTATATAAGGAGCTCAAAAACACTTAAAGGCAAGTTTTTGGTATAAATTGGTGTTATTCCAATGTAATATGATTACCCTGCTTTTTAGTGCTTTATTGCCTATCACGCTCAAAAACACTTAAAAGACACTTTTCTGGTAATGTCATTTTTTTCTCATATAAAGGTTATTTCGCATGCAATTTGGGGTTTTGGTAACTAAAAATGTGAAAAGCACTCAAAATACACGCATTTAGTAAGGTTGTTCTGTTTCTCAATTAAAAAAGTTTCAGCATTTTGGTATCTAGGAAGCTTCTCCATATACACGAGTTTTTGTGTTTTTTGCCTTTTGGTTCTTTTGAACTATAAAAAAAAACTCATTATACACTTTTCTTGCAAAGTCCTTTTATTTTCTAATATAGAGTGCTTTGCATCAATTTTCGCGTTTTTTGTAGGTAACAAGCTCAAAAACATTCAAAATATACCGTTTTGGTAATGTTTTTTCTATTTCTTGATATTGGTTGGTTTGCATCCGTTTTAGCGTTTTCCTACGTAAAACACAGAAAAAACACGTTTTCAGCAATTTTGTTTTTGGATTCACATATAGAGTGAGTTCCTTATTATTTATCGTTTTGGTGCTATTTATCGTTTTTATGCTGAAAAACACTCAAAAAACAGATTTCTGTTAAGGTCGTTTAATTTCCTCTTTGGATGCATTATAGGGTTTGGTACATAACAGTCCGAAAAAAAAACTAAAATTTACGTTTGTGATAATTATCTTTTATCATATAATAGCCCTGACTTTTCCCAGAATTTTGGCATCTCGGTACCTATGAACATGAATAACAAAAAAAAAAAAAAAATCCTATTATTTCATTTTCTTACTTTTTTTTCTAAATAAAAAGTGTTATTTGTGGGTTTTAGCTTTTTGGTACTTAAAGAACTTAAAAACACCTATAATACACATTTCTCGTAGTGTCCTTTCGTTTCGCAAACATAAGGTTCTTTGCATGTATTTAAGCGTTTTTATAGATAACATGATCAAAAACACTCAAAATATATGTTTTTGGTAATTTTATTCTGTTTCTCCATAAAAAGTGTTTTGCATGCGTTTTAGCGTTTTGGTGTGTAATGAGCTCAAAAAAAAATTAAAGGCAAGATCTTGGTAAAAGTTGTTTTTGTTCCCATGAAATGTGATTGCCCTGATTTTTAGTGCTTTATTGCCTAACACGCTCAAAAACACTCAAAAGACACTTTTCTGGTAATATTATTTGTTTTCCCACATAAAGCTAGTTTTGCATGGAATTTGGGATTTTGGTAACTAAGAATGTGAAAAAAAACTCAAAACACAGACGTTTAGTCTATTTCTTAATTAAAAGTGTTATTCATGAGTTTCAGCATTTTGGTATTTAAGAAACTTTTCTAATACACACATTTCATAAGGTATTTCTGTTTCAAAATTAAAAGTGTTATTCATGAGTTTCAGCTTTTTGGTATGTAAGAAACTTCTTTATGTACACGAGTTTTTTGCGTTTTTTACCTTGTGGTTCTTGTCAAACTATAAAACACTCATGCACTTTTCTCGTAATGTCCTTTTCTTTGCCAATATCAAGTGCTTTCCATCCATTTTTGCATTTTTTGTAGGTAACAAGCTCAAAAACACATCAAAATATATTTTTTTGGTAATGTTATTCTGTTTCTTCATATCGGTTGGTTTACATCCGTTTTAGAGTTTTTTTACGTAAATCACTGAAAAGACACGTTTTCAGTAATATTGTTGAAATTGCTGAAAAACACTGAAAAGACAGGTTTCTGGTAAAGTCGTGTAATTTCCCCATATAGGTGGATTTACATACACTTCAAGGTTAGTACATAACTCCGGAGAAAAAAAAAAATAAATTTTTATAATGATCTTTTTTATAAAATTTCTATGAATTTTGCCAGAATTTTGGCATCTCGGTACCTATGAAGATGAATAACAAAAAAAAAGTTATTTTCTCTATATAAAGAATGTTATCTGTGGGTTTTAGCTTTTTTGGTACTTAAGGAACTTAAAAACACTCATAATACACGATTTTCGTAATGTCCTTTTGTTTTACAAACATAGGGTTCTTTACATGTATTTCAGCGTTTTTATAGGTTATATGATCAAAAACACTCAAAATACATGTTTTTGGTAATGTTATTCTGTTTCTCCATAAAGGGTGTTTTGCATGCGTTTTAGCGATTCTGTATGTAAGGAGTTTAAAAACACTTAAAGGCAAATTCTTCGTAAAAGTTGGTTTTATTTCCATGTAATGTGATTGTACTGCTTTTTAGTGCTTTGTTGCATATCACGTTTAAAAACACTAAAAAGACACTTTTTTGGTAATGTCATTTTTTTTCCCCACATCAAGGCAGTTTCGCATGTAATGTTGCATTTTCGTAATAAACTTCAAGGTTTGTACATAACTCCGGAAAAAAGATAAAATTATTTTATTTATAATGATTTTTTTTTATAAAATTTCCATGAATTTGGCCAGAATTTTGGCATCTCGGTAGCTATAAAGATGAATAACAAAAAAACATTTTTTTTCTCTATATAAAGAATTTTATCTGTGGGTTTTAGCTTTTTGGTACTTAAGGAACTTAAAAACACTCATAATACACGATTTTCGTAATGTCCTTTTGTTTTACAAACATAGGGTTCTTTCCATGTATTTAAGCGTTTTTATAGGTTACATGATCAAAAACACTCAAAATACATGTTTTTGGTAATGTTATTCTGTTTCTCCATGAAGGGTGTTTTGCATGCGTTTTAGCGATTCTGTATGTAAGGAGTTAAAAAACACTTAAAGGCAAGTTCTTCGTAAAAGTTGGTTTTATTCCCATGTAATGTGATTGTTCTGCTTTTTAGTGCTTTATTGCATATCACGCTCAAAAACACTAAAAAGACATTTTTTTTGGTAATGTCATTTTTTTTTCCTCACATAAAGGTAGTTTCGCATGTAATTTGGCATTTTCGTAACTAAGAATGTGAAAAACACTCAAAATACACAATTTGGTAAGGTAGTCCTGTTTATCAATTAAAAGTGTTATTCATGCATTTCATCATTTTGGTATGTAAAAAATTTCTCTATATACACGAGTTTTTGCGTTTATTGCCTTGTGGTTCTTTTAAAACTATAAAACACTCATTATACACGTTTCTCGTAATGTCCTTTTGTTTCCTAATATAGAGTGCTTTACATCCATTTTTGCATTTTTTTGTAGGTAACAAGCTCAAAAATACTCAAAATATATCTTTTTGGTAATGTTATTCTATTTCTTCATAAAGGTTGGTTTGCATCCGCTTTAGCGTTTTTCTACGTAAAACACTGAAAAGACACGTTTTCAGTAATATTCTTTTGGATTCACATATTGACTGACTTCCATATTATTTATCGTTTTAGTGCCTAACATGCTGAAAAACACTGAAAAGACAGGTTTCTGGTAAAGTCGTTTAACTTCCCTATATAGGTGGCTTTGGATGCACTTTAGGGTTTGGTACATAAAAATCCGAAAAAAAAGCTATAAATAACTCTTTTGGTAATGTTCTTTTTTCCACATAAATTCCCTGAAATTTCGCAGAATTTTGGCATCTCGGTACCTATAAGGATAAATAACAAAAAAAAAAAAAAATAAATAAATAAAAAATCCAATTTTTTAAATTTTTTGTTAATTATTTTTTTTATCTAAATAAAGAGTGTTATTTGTGGGTTTTAGCTTTTAGGTACTGAAAAAAATTTAAAAAACACTCATAATACACGTTTCTCGTAATGTCCTTTCGTTTCCCAAACATAAAGTTCTTTGCATGTATTTAAGCGTTTTTATAGATATCATGATCAAAAACACTCAAAATACATGTATTTGGTAATATTATTCTGTTTCTTTATAAAATGTATTTTGCATGCATTTTAGCGTTTTGGTATGTAAGGCGCTCAAAAACACTTAAAGGCAAGTTCTTGGTAAAATTTGGTTTTATTCCCATGTAATGTGATTGACCTTCCTTTTAGTGCTTTATTGCGTAACACGTTCAAAAACACTCAAAAGACATGCAAGGCCTCGCATATGAGGAAATTGAAGACCTTACCAGAAATCTGTCTTTTGAGTGTTTTTCAGCATGTTAGGCACCAAAACGATAAATAATAAAGAACTCACTCTATGTTTGAATCAAAAAGAAAATTACTGAAAACCTGTCTTCTCAGTGTTTTACGTAGAAAAACGCTAAAACTGATGCAAACCAACCCATATCAAGAAGCAGAAAAACATTACCAAAAATGTATATTTTGAGTGTTTTTGAGCTTGTTACCTACAAAAAAATAAAACGCAAAAATTGATAGAAAGCACTCTATATTGGGAAACAAAGGGACATTGCAAGAAAAGTGTATAATGAATGTTTTATAGTTCAAAAAAACCACAAGGCAAAAAACGCAAAAACTCGTGTATATGGAGAAGTTTTCTAGATACCAAAATGCAGAAACTCGTGAATAACACTCTTAATTGAGAAACAGAACAACCTTACTAAATGCGTGTCAAATACACCAAAAGGCAAGTTCTTCTTAAAAGTTGGTTTTATTCCCATGTAATATGATTGCCCTGCTTTTTAGTGCTTTATTGCCTAACACGCTCAAAAACACTCAAAGACACTTTTCTGGTAATATCATATTTTTCCCACATAAAGCTAGTTTCGCATGGAATTTGGGGTTTTGGTAACTAAGAATGTAAAAAAACACTCAAAATACACTCATTTAGTAAGGTTGTTCTGTTTCTTGATTAAGACTGTTATTCATGAGTTTCAGAATTTTGGTATCTTAGAATCTTCTCCATACAGTCGAGTTTTTGCGTTGTTTGCCTTGTGATTCTGGTGAAACTATAAAACACTCATTATATACGCTTCTCGTTATGTCCTTTTTTTTCCTTATATAGAGTGCTTTGCATCCATTTTCGCGTTTTTTTTTATGTAACAAGCTCAAAAACACACAAAATATACTTTTTTTGATAATGTTATTCTATTTATTTATATTAGTTGGTTTGCATCTGTTTTAGCGTTTTTCTACGTAAATCTTTTAAAACACACGTTTCCAGTAATTTTGCTTTAGATTTTTAGGGTTTGTACATAACTAAATCTAATATTATTTTTTTATGATGATTTTTTTTTTTTTTTAATTTCCATGAATTTTGCCAGAATTTTGGCATCTCGGTACCTATGAAGATAAATAACAAAAAAAAAAATCTCTCTATAAAGAGTGTTATTTTTGGGTTTTAGCTTTTTGGTACTTAAGGAACTTAAAAACACTCATAATACAAGATTTTCGTAATGTCCTTTTGTTATACAAACATAGGGTTCTTTACATGTATTTAAGCGTTTTTATAGGTAACATGATCAAAAACACTCAAAATACATGTTTTTCGTAATGTTATTCTTTTTCTCCATAAAGGGTGTTTTGCATGCGTTTTAGCGATTTGGTATGTAAGGAGTTAAAAAACACTTAAAGGCAAGTTCTTCGTAAAAGTTGGTTTTATTCCCATGTAATGTGATTGTTGTGCTTTTTAGTGCTTTGTTGCATATCACGCTGAAAAACACTAAAAAGACACTTTTTTGGTAGACATTTTTTTTCCCCATATGAAGGTAGTTTCGCATGTAATTTGGCATTTTCGTAACTACGAATGTGAAAAACACTCAAAATACACAATTTGGTAAGGTAGTTCTGTTTATCGATTAAAAGTGTTATTCATGCATTTCATCTTTTTTTCTATGTAAGAAATTTCTCTATATACACGAGTTTTTGCGTTTATTGCCTTGTGGTTCTTTTAAAACTATAAAACACTCATTATACACGTTTCTCGTAATGTCCTTTTGTTTCCTAATATAGAGTGCTTTACATCCATTTTTGCATTTTTTTTGTAGGTAACAAGCTCAAAAACACTCAAATATATCTTTTTGGTAATGTTATTCTATTTCTTCATATAGGTTGGTTTGCATCCGCTTTAACGTTTTTCTACGTAAAACACTGAAAAGACACGTTTTCAGTAATTTTCTTTTGGATTCACATATTGACTGACTTCCATATTATTTATCGTTTTGGTGCCTAACATGCTGAAAAACACTTAAAAGACAGGGGTCTGGTAAAGTCGCTTAACTTCTTTATATAGGTGGCTTTGCAAGCACTTTAGGGTTTGGTACATAACAATCCGAAAAAAAAGCTATAATTAACTTTTTTGTTAATGTTCTTTTTTCCAAATAAATTCCCTGAATTTTGGCAGAATTTTGGCATCTCGGTACCTATAAAGATAAATAACAAAAAAAAAAATCCTATTTTTTTATTTTTTGTTTAATATATTTTTTTTTTCTAAATAAAGAGTGTTATTGTGGGTTTTAGCTTTTAGGTACTGAAGGAACTTAAAAAAACACTCATAATACACGTTTCTCGTAATGTCCTTTCGTTTCCCAAACATAAGGTTCTTTGCATGTATTTAAGTGTTTTTATAGATAACATGATCAAAAACACTCAAAATACATGGATTTGGTAATATTATTCTGTTTCTCCATCAAATGTATTTTGCAGGCGTTTTAGCGTTTTGGTATGTAAGGAGCTCAAAAAACACTTAATGGCAAGTTCTTGGTAAAATTTGGCTTTATTCCCATGTAATGTGATTGCCCTTCCTTTTAGTGCTTTATTGCGCAACACGTTCAAAAACACTCAAAAGATATGCAAGGCCTCGCATATGAGGAAATTAAAGACCTTACCAGAAATCTGTCTTTTGAGTGTTTTTCAGCATGTTAGGCATCAAAATGATAAATAATAAGGAACTCACTCTATGTGGGAATCCAAAAGAAAATTACTGAAAACGTGTCTTCTCAGTGTTTTACGTAGAAAAACGCTAAAAGTGATGCAAACCAACCAATATCAAGAAGCAGAAAAACTTTACCAAAAATGTATATTTTGAGTGTTTTTTTTTTTTTTTTTATGTAGGAAGGATACTGGCCAAGGGCAACAAAAATCTAATAAAAAAAAATGCCCACTGAAATGCCAGTCCCATAAAAGGGTCAAAGCAGTGGTCAAAAATTGGTGGATAAGTGTCTTGAAACCTCCCTCTTGAAGGAATTCAAGTCATAGGAAGGTGGAAATACAGAAGAAGGCAGGGAGTTCCAGAGTTTACCAGAGAAAGGGATGAATGATTGAGAATACTGGTTAACTCTTGCGTTAGAGAGGTGGACAGAATAGGGGTGAGAGAAAGAAGAAAGTCTTGTGCAGCGAGGCCGCGGAAGGAGGGGAGGCATGCAGTTAGCAAGATCAGAAGAGCAGTTGGCATGAAAATAGCGGTAGAAGACAACTAGATATGCAACATTGCGGCGGTGAGAGAGGGGCTGAAGACAGTCAGTTAGAGGAGAGGAGTTGATGAGACGAAAAGCTTTTGATTCCACCCTGTCTAGAAGAGCAGTATGAGTGGAACCCCCCCCAGACATGTGAAGCATACTCCATACATGGACGGATAAGGCCCTTGTACAGAGTTAGCAGCTGGGGGGGTGAGAAAAACTGGCGGAGACGTTTCAGAACACCTAACTTCATAGAAGCTGTTTTAGCTAGAGATGAGATGTGCAGTTTCCAGTTCAGATTATAAGTAAAGGACAGACCGAGGATGTTCAGTGTAGAAGAGGGGGACAGTTGAGTGTCATTGAAGAAGAGGGGATAGTTGTCTGGAAGATTGTGTCGAGTTGATAGATGGAGGAAATGAGTTTTTGAGGCATTGAACAATACCAAGTTTGCTCTGCCACAATCAGAAATTTTAGAAAGATCAGAAGTCAGGCGTTCTGTGGCTTCCCTGCGTGATATGTTTACCTCCTGAAGGGTTGGACGTCTATGAAAAGACGTGGAAAAGTGCAGGGTGGTATCATCAGCATAGGAGTGGATAGGACAAGAAGTTTGGTTTAGAAGATCATTAATGAATAATAAGAAGAGAGTGGGTGACAGGACAGAACCCTGAGGAACACCACTGTTAATAGATTTAGGAGAAGAACAGTGACCGTCTACCACAGCAGCAATTGAACGGTCAGAAAGGAAACTTGAGATGAAGTTACAGAGAGAAGGATAGAAACCGTAGGAGGGTAGTTTGGAAATCAAAGCTTTGTGCCAGACTCTATCAAAGGCTTTTGATATGTCCAAGGCAACAGCAAAAGTTTCACCAAAGTCTCTAAAAGAGGATGACCAAGACTCAGTAAGGAAAGCCAGAAGATCACCAGTAGAGCGGCCTTGACGGAACCCATACTGGCGATCAGATAGAAGGTTGTGAAGTGATAGATGTTTAAGAATCTTCCTGTTGAGGATAGATTCAAAAACTTTAGATAAGCAGGAAATTAAAGCAATAGGACGGTAGTTTGAGGGATTAGAGCGGTCACCCTTTTTAGGAACAGGTTGAAAGTAGGCAAACTTCCAGCAAGAAGGAAAGGTAGATGTTGACAGACAGAGCTGAAAGAGTTTGACTAGGCAAGGTGCAGGCACGGAGGCACAGTTTCGGAGAACAATAGGAGGGACCCCATCAGGTCCATAAGCCTTCTGAGGGTTTAGACCAGCGAGGGCATGGAAAACATCATTGCGAAGAATTTTAATACGTGGCATGAAGTAGTCAGAGGGTGGAGGAGAGGGAGGAACAAGCCCAGAATCGTCCAAGGTAGAGTTTTTAGCAAAGGTTTGAGCAAAGAGTTCAGCTTTAGAAATAGACGTGATAGCAGTGGTGCCATCTGGTTGAAGTAGAGGAGGGAAAGAAGAAGAAGCAAAGTTATTGGAGATATTTTTGGCTAGATGCCAGAAATCACGAGGGGAGTTAGATCTTGAAAGGTTTTGACATTTTCTGTTAATGAAGGAGTTTTTGGCTAGTTGGAGAACAGACTTGGCATGGTTCCGGGCAGAAATATAAAGTGCATGAGATTCTGGTGATGGAAGGCCTTTTGTGGGCCACCTCTCTATCATGTATAGCACGAGAACAAGCTGTGTTAAACCAAGGTTTAGAAGGTTTAGGACGAGAAAAAGAGTGAGGAATGTACGCCTCCATGCCAGACACTATCACCTCTGTTATGCGCTCAGCACACAAAGACGGGTCTCTGACACGGAAGCAGTAGTCATTCCAAGGAAAATCAGCAAAATACCTCCTCAGGTCCCCCCAACTAGCAGAGGCAAAACGCCAGAGGCACCTTCGCTTAGGGGGATCCTGAGGAGGGATTGGAGTGATAGGACAAGATAAAGATATGAGATTGTGATCGGAGGAGCCCAACGGAGAAGAAAGGGTGACAGCATAAGCAGAAGGATTAGAGGTCAGGAAAAGGTCAAGAATGTTGGGCGTATCTCCAAGACGGTCAGGAATACGAGTAGGGTGTTGCTCCAATTGCTCTAGGTCATGGAGGATAGCAAAGTTGTAGGTTAGTTCACCAGGATGGTCAGTGAAGGGAGAGGAAAGCCAAAGCTAGTGGTGAACATTGAAGTCTCCAAGAATGGAGATCTCTGCAAAAAGGGAAGAGGGTCAGAATGTGCTCCACTTTGGAAGTTAAGTAGTCAAAGAATTTCTTATAGTCAGAGGAGTTAGGAGAGAGGTATACAGCACAGATAAATTTAGTATGAGAATGACAATGACTCTGTAGTCGTAGCCAGATGGTGGAAAACTCGGAAGATTCAAGAGCGTGGGCACGAGAGCAGGTTAAGTCATTGCGCACATAAACGCAGCATCCAGCTTTGGATCGAAAATGAGGATAGAGAAAGTAGGAGGGAACAGAAAAGGGGCTACTGTCAGTTGCCTCAGACACCTGAGTTTCAGTGAGGAAAAGAAGATGAGGTTTAGAAGAGGAGAGGTGGTGTTCTACAGATTGAAAATTAGATCTTAGAACGCGAATGTTACAGAAGTTAATGAAGAAAAAGTTGAGGGGGGTGTCAAGACACTTAGGGTTTTTGAGCTTCTTACCTACAAAAAAACGCAAAAATTGATACAAAGCACTCTATATTGGGAAACAAAGGGACATTGCAAGAAAAGTGTATAATGAATGTTTTATAGTTAAAAAAAAAAACCACAAGGCAAAAAACGCAAAAACTCGTGTATATGGAGAATTTTCGTAGATACCAAAATGCTGAAACTCATGAATAACACTATTAATTGAGAAACAGAACAATCTTACTAAATGCGTGTCAAAAACACTAAAAGGCAAGTTCTTTTTTTTATCTAACAAGCTCAAAAACACACAAAATATACTTTTCTGGTAATGTTATTCTATTTTTTCATATTGGTTGGTTTGCATCCGTTTTAGCATTTTTGTACGTAAATCTTTTAAAAGACACGTTTTCAGTAATTTTGTTTTGGATTTCCATATAGAGTGACTTTCATATTATCTATCGTTTTGGTGCCTAACATGCGAAAAAAAACACTCTAAAAAGATAGGTTTCTTTTGTTGTAAAGTCGTTAAATTTCCCCAAATAGGTGAGTTTGGATACACTTTATGGTTTGGTACATAACTCCGAAAAAAAGGTAAAAGTAACTTTTTCCACATAATTTCCCTGAATTTTGGCAGAATTTTGTCGTCTTGGTACCTATGAACATCAATAACAAAAAAATAAAAATGCTATTATTTTATTTATTTTTTTTCTCTATAAAGAGTGTTATTTGTAGGTTTTAACGTTTTGGTACTTAAAGAACTTCAAAACATTCATAATACACATTTCTCGTAATGTCCTTTCCTTTCCCAAATATAGGGATCTTTGCATGTATTTAAGCGTTTTCATAGGTAATAGGATAAAAAACACTCAAAAACACTTGTTTTTGGTAATGTTATTCTGCTTCTGCATAAAGAAGTGTTTTGCATGCGTTTTAGCGATTTGGTATGTAAGGAGCTGAAAAACACTTCAAGGCAAGTTCTTGGTAAAAGTTGGTTTTATTCCAATGTAATATGATTGCCTAGCTTTTTATTGCTTTATTGCCTAACACGCTCAAAAAACACTCAAAAGACACTTCTAGTAATGTCATTTTTTTCCCACATAAAGTTACTTTTTGCATGCTGTTTGGGGTTTTGCTAACTAAGAAAAAAACACTCAAAATACACGCATTTGGTAATGTTGTCCTGTTTCCCAATTAAGATTGTTATTCATGAGTTTCAGCATTTTGGTATCTAAGAAACTTCTTTATATACACGAATTTTTGCGTTTTTTGCGTTGTGGTTCTTGTGAACCACAAGTTCTTTTGCCCAAAAATAATAAGACACTCATTATACTCGTTTCTCGTTATGTCCTTTTTTCTCCCAATAAGGAGTGCTTTGCATCCATTTTCGCGTTTTTTGTAGGTAACAAGCTCAAAAACACTTAAAATATACCTTTTTTATAATGTTATTCTATTTCTTCATATTGGTTGGTTTGCATCCGTTTTAGCGTTTTTCTACGTAAAACACCGAAAAGACACGTTTTCAGTAATTTTGTTTTCGATTCCCAAAGAATATTGCCAGATTTTTGGCAACTTAGTACCTATGAAGATGAATAACAAAAAAAAAAAATTATTTTATATTATTATTTTTTTCTCTATAAAGAGTGTTATTTGTGGGTTTTAGCTTTTTTGGTACTTTTGTTTTTTGGTACTTTTGTTTTGGTACTTTTGTTTGGTTTTGGTTTTTTGGAACATAAAAACATAATACACGTTTCTCTTAATGTCCTTTCGTTTCCCAAACCTAAGGTTCTTTGCATGTATTTAAGCGTTTTTATAAATAACATGATCAAAAACACTCAAAATACATGTTTTTGGTAATGTTACTATGCTTCTCCATAAAGGGTGTTTTGCATGCGTTTTAGCGTTTTGGTATGTAAGGAGTTAAAAAAAACACTTAAAGGCAAGTTCTTCGTAAAAGTTGGTTTTATTCCCATGTAATGTGATTGTTCTGCTTTTTAGTGCTTTGTTGGATATCACGCTCAAAAACACTCAAAAGACACTTTTCTGGTAATATATTTTTTTTCCCACATAAAGATAGTTTCGCATGTAATTTGGGATTTTCGTAACTAAGAATGTGAAAAACACTCAAAAAACACAGATTTGGTAAAGTAGTTCTGTTTCTCAATTAAAAGTGTTATTCATGCAATTCAGCCTTTTGGTATGTAAGAAACTTCTCTATATACACGAGTTTTTTGCGTTTTTTGCCTTGTGGTTCGTGTGAAACTATAAAAAACTCATTATACACTTTTTTCGTAATGTTCTTTTGTTTCCCAATATAGAGTGCTTTCCATCCATTTTCGCATTTTTTGTAGGTAACAAGCTGAAAAACACTCAAAATATATCTTTTTGGTAATGTTATTCTATTTCTTCATATTATTTGGTTTGCATCCGTTTTAGCGTTTTTCTTCGTAAATCACTGAAGAGACACGTTTTCAGTAATATTGTTGAAATTGCTGAAAAAAACACTCATAAGACAGGTTTCTGGTAAAGTTGAGTAAATTCTTCATATAGGTGGCTTTGCATGCACTTCAGGGTTTGGTACATAACTCCGGAAAAATGCTGAAATTATTTTTTTATAATGATCTTTTTTACAAAATACACGATTTTCGTAATGTCCTTTTCTTATACAAACATAGGGTTCTTTACATGTATTTAAGCGTTTTTATAGGTAACACGATCAAAAACACTCAAAATAGATATTTTTGTTAATGTTATTCTGTTTGTCCATAAAGGGTGTTTTGCATGCAATTTAGCGTTTTGGTATGTAAGGAGTTAAAGAAAACACTTAAAATTATGTTCTTCGTAAAAGTTGGTTTTATTCCCAAGTGATGTGATTGTTCTGCTTTTTAGTGCTCTGTTGCATATCACGCTCAAAAACACTGAAAAGACATTTTTCTGGTAATGTCATTTTTTTTCCCATATAAAGGTAGTTTCGCATGTAATTTGCCAATTTCGTAACTAAGAATGTGAAAAACACTCAAAATACACAATTCAAAAAACTCTCAAAATATACCTTTTTGGTAATGTTATTCTATTTCTTCATTTTGGTTGTTTTCCATCCGTTTTAGCATTTTCCACGTAAAACACCGAAAAGACACGTTTTCAGTAATTTTGTTTTGGATTCCCATATAGATTGACTTTCTTGGGTTTTATCGTGTTGGTTCCTAACATGCTGAAAAACACTCATAAGACAGTTTTCTGGCAAACACGTTTAATTTCCCCATATAGGTGGCTTTGCATGCACTTAAGGGGTTTGGTACATAACAGTCTGAAAAAAAAGCTAAATTTAACTTTTTTGATAATGTTCTTATTACATATAATTTCCTGAACTTTGCCCGAGTTTTGGCACCTCGTTACCTGTGAAGATGAATAAGAATGAAAAAAAATATCGTATTTTTTTTACTTATCTATTTTTTCTCAATAAAGAGTGTAATTTGTGGCTATTAGCTTTTTCGTACTTAATGAACTTAAAAACACTCATAATACACGTTTCTCGTAATGTCCTTTCATTTCCCAAAAATAGGGTTCTTTGCATGTATTTAAGCGTTTTTATTGGTAACATGATCAAAAACACTCAAAATACATGTTTTTGGTAATGCTATTGTTTCACCATAAAGTGTATTTTGCATGCATTTTAGTGTTTTGGTATATAAGGAGCTCAAATACACTTAAAGGCAAGTTCTTGTTAAAAATTGGTTTTATTCCAATGTAATGTGATTGCCCTGCTTTTCAGTGCTTCTTTGCCTAACACACTCAAAAACACTCAAAAGACATTTTTCTGGTAATGTCATTTTTTTCCCACATAAAGCTGGTTTCGCATGTAATTTGGGGTTTTGGTAACTAATAATGTAAAAAAGCACTCAAAATACACACATTTAGTAAGATTGTTTTGCTTCTCAATTAAGAGTGTTGTTCATGAGTTTCAGCATTTTGGTATCTACGAAACTTCTTCATATACACTAGCTTTTGCATTTTTTGCCTTATGGTTCTTTTGAACTATAAAACTCTCATGATACACTTTTCATGCAATGTCCTTTTCTTTCCCATTATAGAGTGCTTTGCATCAATTTTCGTGTTTTTTATAGGTAAAAAGCTCAAAAACACTCAAAATATACTTTTTTGGTAATGTTTTTCTATTTCTTTATATTGGTTTGTTTGCATCCGTGTTAGCGTTTTTCTACGTAAAACACTGAGAAGACACGTTTCCAGTAATTTTGTTTTGAATTCCCATATAGAGTTAGATCCTTATTATTTATTGTTTTGGTGCCTAACATGCTGAACAACACTCAAAAGAGAGATTTCTGATAAGGTGGTTTAATTTCCTTATATAGGAGGCTTTCCATGCACTTTAGGATTTGGTATATAAAAAAGCTAAAATTAACTTTTTTGGTAATATTCTTTTATCATATAATTGCCCTGAATTTTCCCAGAATTTTGGCATTTTGGAACCTATGAAGATAAATAAAAAAATTAAAAAAATCCTATTTTTTTTATTATTTATTTACTTTATTTTTTTTCTCAATAAAGAGTGTTATTTGTGGGATTTACCTTTTGGTACTTAAGGTTATTAAAAACACTCATAATACACGTTTCTCGTAATGTCCTTTCGTTTCCCAAACATAAGGTTCTTTGCATGTATTTAGGCGTTTTTATAGATAACGTGATCAAAAACACTCAAAATACAAGGTTTTGGTAATGTTATTCTGTTTCTCTATAAAGTGTGTTTTGCAAGCGTTTTGCAGTTTTGTATAAAAGGAGCTCAAAAACACTTAAAGGGAAGTGCTTGGTAAAAAATGGTTTTATTCCAATATAATATGATTGTCCTGCTTTTGAGTACTTTATTACCTATCATGTTGAAAAACATTCAAAAGATACTTTTCTGGTAAAGTCATTTTTTTCCCCACAAAATTATTTTCGCATGTAATTTGGGTTTTTTTTTTAACTAAGAGTGTGAAAAGCACTCAAAATACACGCATTTAGTAAGGTTGTTCTGTTTCTCAATTAAGAGTGTTATTCATGAGTTTCAGCATTTTAGTATCTAAGAAATCTCTCCATATACACGAGTTTTTGCGTTGTTTGCTTTGTGGTTCTTTTGAAGTATAAAACTCTCATTATACACTTTTCCTGCAGTGTCCTTTTGTTTCCCAATATAGAGTACTTTGCATCAATTTTCGCGTTTTTCTAGGTAAAAAGCTCAAAAACACTCAAAATATACATTTTTGGTAACGTTTTTCTATTTCTTGATATTGGTTAGTTTGCATCCGTTTTAACGTTTTTCTACGTAAAACACTGAGAAGAAACGTTTTTAGTAACTTTCTGGTAAGGTCGTTTAATTTCCTCATATTGGAGGCTTTACATGCACTTTAGTGTTTGGTACATATTAGTCCGAAAAAAAAAGCTGAAATTAACTTTTTTGATAATATTCTTTTATCACATAATTGCCCTGAATTTTTCCAGAATTTTGGCATCTCGGAACCTATGAAGATGAATAACAAAAAAAAAAAAAATCCTATTTATTTTATTTTTTTATTTTTTATTTTCTAAATAAAGAGTGTTATTTGTGAGTTTTAGCTTCTTGGTACTTATGGAACTTATAAAAAAAACATTCATAATACACGTTTCTCGTAATGTCCTTTTGTTTCCCAAACATAATGTTCTTTGCATGTACTTAAGCGTTTTTATAGATAACATGATCAAAAACACTCAAAATACATGTTTTTCGTAATGTTATTCTGTTTCTCCATAAAGTTTGTTTTTCATGCGTTTTAGCGGTTTGGTATATAAGGGGTTAAAAAACACTTAAAGGCAAATTCTTCGTACAAATTGGTTTTATTCTCATGTAATGTGATCGTTCTGCTTTTTAGTGCTTTGTTGCATATCACGCTCAAAAACACTCAAAAGATACTTTTCTTGTAATGTCATTTTTTTCCCAAATGAAGCTAGTTTCGCATGTAATTTGGCATTTTTGTAACTAAGAATGTGAAAAACACTTAAAATACACAATTTGGTAAGGTAGTTCTGTTTAAGGTACTAAGGTAGTTCTGTTCTGTTTAAAAGTGTTATTCATGCATTTCATCATTTTGGTAAGTAAAAATTTCTCTATATGCACGAGTTTTTACGTTTATTGCCTTGTGGTTCTTTTAAAACTATAAAACACTCATTATACACGTTTCTCGTAATGTCCTTTTGTTTCCTAATGTAGAGTGCTTTCCATCCATTTTTGCATTTTTTGTAGGTAACAAGTTCAAAAACACTCAAAAAATATTTTTTTGGTAATGTTATTCTATTTCTTCATATAGGATGGTTTGTATCCGCTTTAGCGCTTTTCTACGTAAAACACTGAAAAGACACGTTTTAGTAATTTTGTTTTGGATTCACATATTGACTGATTTTCATATTATTTATCGTATTGGTGCCTAACATGCTGAAAAACATTAAAAAGACAGGTTTCTGGTAAAGTCGTTTAACTTCCCTATATAGGTGACTTTGCATGCACTTTAGGTTTTGGTACATAACAATCAGAAAAAAAAGCTATAATTAACTTTCATGATAATGTTCTTTTTTTCACATAAATTCCCTGAATTTGGGCAGAATTTTGGCAATTCGGTACCTATGAAGATGAAAAACAAAAAACAAAATTTCCATTTTTTTTATTTTTTTTATTTATTTATTTATTTTTTTCTAAAGAGTGTTATTTGTGGGTTTTAGCTTTTTTGGTACTGAAGGAACTTAAAAATCACTCATAATACACGTTTCTCGTAATGTTCTTTCGTTTCCCAAACATAAGGCATATATTTAAGCGTTTTTAGATAACATGATCAAAAACAATCAAAATACATGTATTTAGTAATGTTATTCTGTTTCTCCATAAAATGTATTTTGCATGCGTTTTAGCGTTTTGGTATGTAAGGAGCTCAAAAACATTTAAAGGCCAGTTCTTGGTAAAATTTGGTTTTATTCCCATGTAATGTAATTGCCCTGGCTTTTAGTGCTTTATTGCGTAACACGCTCAAAAACACTGAAAAGACATGCAAAGCCTCCCATATGAGGAAATTAAAGACGTTACCAGAAATCTGTCTTTTGAGTGTTTTTCAGCATGTTAGGCACCAAAACGATAAATAATAAGGAACTCACTCTATGAGGGAATCCAAAAGAAAATGACTGAAAACGTGTCTTCTCAGTGTTTTACGTAGAAAACATTGCGGGAAAAATGTAAAATGAATGTTTTATAATTAAAAAAATCCACAAGGCAAAAAACTCAAAAACTCCTGTAAATGCTGAAACTCATGAATAACACTCTTAATTGAGAAACAGAGCAACCTTACTAAATGCGTGTCAAAAACACTAAAAGGCATTTTCTTCGTAAAAGTTGTTTTTCTTCCCATGTAATGTGATTGCCGTGGTTTTTAGTGCTTTATTGCCTAACACACTCAAAAACACTCAAAGACACTTTTCTGGTAATGTCATTTTTTTCCCACATAAAGCTAGTTTTGCATGGAATTTGGGATTTTGGTAACTAAGAATGTAAAAAAAACACTCAAAATACACGCATTTAGTAAGGTTGTTCTGTTTCTTGATTAAGAGTGTTATTCATGAGTTTCAGTATTTTGGTATCTAAGAAACTTCTCCATACAGTCGAATTTTTGCATTTTTTGCCTTGTGATTCTGGTGAACTATAAAACACTCATTATACACGTTTCTCATTATGTCCTTTTTTTTTTTCCTTATATAGAGTGCTTTGCATCCATTTTCGAGTTTCTTTTTATGTAACAAGCTCAAAAACACACAAAATATACTTTTTTGGTAATGTTATTCTATTCCTTCATATTGGTTGGTTTGCCTCCGTTTTAGCGTTTTTCTACGTATATCTTTTAAAAGACACGTTTCCAGTAATTTTGTTTTGGATTTCCATATAGAGTGAGTTTCATATTTTTTATCGTTTTGGTGCCTAACATGCTTTTTGGTGCGTTTTGCTTCCCAGTATAGAGTGCTTTCGATCCATTTTCGCGTTTTTTGTGGGTAACAATTTCAAAAACACTCAAAATATACCTTTTTGTTAATGTTATTCTATTTCTTCATTTTGATTAGTTTGCATCCGTTTTAGCGTTTTGTACGTAAAACACCGAAAAGACACGTTTTCAGTAATTTTGTTTTGGATTCCCATATAGATTGACTTCCTTGGGTTTTATGATGTTGGTTCCTAACATGCTGAAAAACACTCATAAGAGTTTTCTGGCAAACACATTTAATTTCCCCATATAGGTGGCTTTGCATGCAATTTAGGGGTTTGGTACATAACAGTTCGAAAAAAAAAGCTAAATTTAACTTTTTTGATAATGTTTTTATTTTACATAATTTTCTGAAATTTGCCCGAATTTTGGCATTTCGGTACCTGTGAAGATGAATAAGAAAGAAAAAAAATATTGTATTTTTTTTTTCATTTATTTATTGTTTCTCAATAAAGAGTGTTATTTGTGGCTTTTAGCTTTTTGGTAATTAATGAACTTAAAAACACTCATAATACTCGTTTCTCGTAATCTCCTTTCATTTCCCAAAAATAATGTTCTTTGCATTTATTTAAGCGTTTTTATTGGTAACATAATCAAAAACACTGAAAATACATGTTTTTGGTAATGTTATTCTGTTTCACCATAAAGAGTGTTTTGCATGCGTTTTAGTGTTTTGGTATATAAGGAGCTCAAAAACACATAAATGCAAGTTCTTGGTAAATATTAGTTTTCCTCCAATGTAATGTGATTGCCCTCCTTTTTAGTGCTTTTTTTTCTATCACGCTCAAAAACACTCAAAAGACACTTTTCTGGTAAAGTGTTTTTTTTTTCCCACAAATCTATTTTCGCATGCAATTTTGGGTTTTGATAAGAATGTGAAAAGCAATCAAAATACATGCATTTATTAAGGCTGTTCTGTTTCTCAATTAGGAATGTTATTCATGAGTTTTACCATTTTTGTATCTAGGAAACCTCTCCATATACACGAGATTTTGCGTTTTTTGCCTTGCGGTTCTTTTGAACTATAAAACAGTCATTATACACTTTTCTTGCAATGTCCTTTTCTTTCCCAATATAGAGTGCTTTGCATCAATTTTCGCGTTTTTTGTAGGTAACATGCTCAAAAACACTCAAAATATACCTTTTTAGTAACGTTTTTCTATTTCTTGATATTGGTTGCTTTGCATCCCTTTTAGAGTTTTTCTACGTAAAACACTGAGAAGACACGTTTTCAGTAGCTTTTTTTATGAATTCCCATATAGGGTGAGTTTTGGTTTTGGTGCCTAACATGCTAAAAAACACTCAAAACACATAATTCTTGTAAGGTCGTTTAATTTCCTCATATAGGAGTCTTTGCATGCACTTTAAGGTTTGGTACATAACAGTCCGATAAAAAAAAAAACGGAAATTAACTTTTTTGATAATACTCTTTTATCTTATGATTGCCCTGAATTTTCCCAGAATTTTGGCATCTCGGTACCTATGAATATGAATAAAAAAAAAAAAATCCTATTTTTTTATATTTTTATTTTCTTTATTTTCTAAATATAGAGTGTTATTGGTGGGTTCTAGCTTTTTGGTACTTAAGGAACTTAAAAAAACACTCATAATACACGTTTCTTGTCATATCCTTTTGTTTCCCAAACATAATGTTCTTTGCATGTATTTAAGCGTTTTTATAGATAACAATATCAAAAACACTAAAAATACATGTTTTTGGTAATGTTCTGTTTCTCCAAAACGTTTGTTTTTGTATGCGTTTTAGCGGTTTGGTATATAAGGACCTCAAAAACACTTAAAGGCATTGGTGTTATTCCAATGTAATATGATTGCCCTGCTTTTTAGTGCTTTATTGCCTATCATGCTCAAAAACACTTAAAAGACACTTTTCTGTTAATGTCATTTTTTTCTCACATAAAGGTGGTTTTGCATGCAATTTGGGGTTTTGGTAACTAAGAATGTGAAAAGCACTCAAAATACACGCATTTAGTAAGGTTGTTCTGTTTCTCAATTAAGAGTGTTATTCATGAGTTTCAGCATTTTGGTATCTAGGAACCTTCTCCATATACAGGAGTTTTTGTGTTTTTAGCCTTTTGGTTCTTTTGAACTATAAAAACTCATTATACACATTTCTTGGAAAGTCCTTTTGTTTTTTAATATAGAGTGCTTTGCATTAATTTTCGCGTTTTTTGTAGGTAACAAGCTCAAAAACAGAAAAAATATACCTTTCTGGTAATGTTTTTCTATTTCTTTATATTGGTAGGTTTGCATCCGTTTTAGCGTTTTTCTACGTAAAAGAAAGAAAAAACACGTTTTCAGTAATTTTGTTTTGGATTCTCATATAGAATGAGTTCCTTATTTTTTATCGTTTTAGTGCCTAACATGCTGAAAAACACTCAAAAAACAGATTTCTGGTAAGATCGTTTAATTTCCTCATATAGGAGTCTTTGGATGCACTTTAGGGTTTGGTACATAACAGTCCGAAAAAAAAGCTAAAATTTACTTTTTTGATAATTTTTTTTTTTTAACATATAATAGTCCTGAATTTTCCCAGAAATTTTGGCATCTCGGTACCTATGAAGATGAATAACAAAAAAAAAAAATCCTATTTTTTTTATTTTCTTTCTTTTTTTTCTAAAAAAAGAGTTATTTGTGGGTTTTAGCTTTTTTGTACTTAAGGAACTTAAAGACACTTATAATACACATTTCTCAAAATGGCCTTTCGTTTCTTATGTTTCTTATGTTTCTTATGTTTACATAAGGTTTTTTTCCATGTATTTAAGCGTTTTTATAGATAACATGATCAAAAACACTCAAAATATATGTTTTTGGTAATTTTATTCTCTTTCTCCATAAAAGGTGTTTTGCATGCGTTTTAGCGTTTTCGTATGTAATGAGCTCAAAAACACTTAAAGGCAAGTTCTTGGTAAAAGTTGTTATTATTCCCATGTCATGTGATTCCCTTGCTTTTTAGTGCTTTATTGCCTAACACGCTCAATAACATTCAAAAGACACTTTTCTGGTAATATCATTTTATTCCCACATAAAGATAGTTTTGCATGGAATTTGGGGTTTTGCTAACTAAGAATGTGAAAAAAAAACTCAAAACACAGGGTTTAGTAAGGTTGTTCTATTTCTTAATTAAAAGTGTTATTCATGAGTTTCAGCATTTTGGTATGTAAGAAACTTTTCTAATACACACATTTGGTAAGGTATTTCTGTTTGAAAATTAAAAGTGTTATTGATGAGTTTCATCTTTTTGGTATGTAAGAACTTCTTTATGTACACGAGTTTTTGAGCTTTTTACCTTGTGGTTCTTCTCAAACTATAAAACACTCATACACGTTTCTCGTAATGTCCTCTTCTTTGCCAATATAGAGTGCTTTCCATTCATTTTTGCATTTTTTGTAGGTAACAAGCTCAAAAACACATCAAAATATATCTTTTTTGTAATGTTATTCTATTTCTTCATATTGGTTGGTTTGCATCCGTTTTAGCGTTTTTTTACGTATATCACTGAAAAGACACGTTTTAAGTAATATTGTTCAGATTGCTGAAAAACACTCAAAAGACAGGTTTCTGGTAAAGTCGTGAAATTTCCCCATATAGGTGGATTTGCATGCACTTCAGAGTTTGTACATAACTCGGCAAAAAAGCTAAAATTATTTTTTTTTATAATGATTATTTTTTACAAAATTTCCATGAATTTTGCCAGAATTTTGGCATCTCGGTACCTATGAAGATGAATAACAAATTTTTTTTCTCTCTATAAAGTTATTTGTAGGTTTTAGCTTTTTGGTACTTAAGGAACTTAAAAACACTCATAATACACGATTTTCGTAATGTCCTTTCATTTTCCAAACATAGGGTTCTTTGCATGTATTTAGGCATTTTTATAGGTAACATGATCAAAAACACTCAAAATACATGTTTCTGGTAATGTTATTATGTTTCTCCATAATGGGTGTTTTGCAAGCGTTTTAGCGTTTTGGTATGTAAGAAGCTCAAAAATACGTAAAGGCAGGTTCTTGGTAAAAGTTGGTTTTATTCCCATATAATGTGATTGCCCTCCTTTTTAGTGCTTTAGTGCCTATCACGCTCAAAAACACTCAAAAGACATTTTTTTAGGTAATGTCATTTTTTTCCCACATAAAGCTAGTTTCGCATGGAATTTTTGGTTTTGGTAACTAAGAATGTGAAAAGCACTCAAAATACATGCATTTCGTAAGGTTTTTCTGTATTCTTAATTAAGAGTGTTATTTCTGAGTGTCACCATTTTGGTATATAAGAAACTTCTCCATATACACCGAGTTTTGCGATTTTTGCCTTGTGGCTGTTGTGAAACTATAAAACACTCATTATACACGTTTCTCTTAATGTCCTTTTGTATCCCAATATAGAGTGCTTTCCATCCATTTTCGCGTTTTTTGAAGGTAAGAAGCTCAAAAACACTCAAAATATACCTTTTTGGTAATGTTATTCTCCATATTCGTTGGTTTGCATCCGATTTAGCGTTTTTCTACGTAAAACACTGAAATGACACTTTTCAGTAATTTTGTGATGGATTCCCACATTTAGTGACTTCCATATTACTTATCGTTTTGGTGCCTAACATGCTGAAAAAAAAAAACACAAAAGACAGGTTTCTGGTAAGGTCGTTTAATTTCCCCATATAGGTGGCTTTGCATGCACTTTCGGGTTTGGTAAATAACAGTCCGAAAAAAAAAGCTAAAATTAACTCTTTTTCATAATGTTCTTTTTTCACATAATTTCCCTGAATTTTGGCAGAATTTTAGCATCTCGGTACCTATGAAGATGAATAAAAAAAAAATCCTATTTTTTTTTTTTTTTTTTTTTCTCTATAAATAGTGTTATTTGTGGGTTTTAGCTTTTTGGTACTTAAAGAACTTAAAAACACTCATAATACACGTTTCTCGAAATGTCCTTTCGTTTCCCAAACATAAGATTCTTTGCATGTATTTAAGCGTTTTTATAGGTAACATGATCAAAAACACTCAAAATACATGTTTTTGGTAATGTTATTCTGTTTCTAAATAAAGGGTGTTTTGCATGCGTTTTGGTATATAAGGAGCTCAAAAACACTTAGAAAAAACACTTGGTAAAAGTTGATTTTATTCCCATGTAATGTGATTGCCCTGATTTTTAGTGGTTTATCGCCTATCATGCAATCACACTTAAAAACACTTTTCTGGTAATGTCATTTTTTTTTCCCACAAAGCTACTTTCACATAAAATTTGGGGTTTTGGTAACTAAGAATGTAAAAAACACTCAAAATACACGCATTTGGTAAGGTTGTTCTGTTTCTCAATTAATAGTGTTATTCAGGAGTTTCACCATTTTGGTATCTAAGAAACTTCTCCATATATACGAGTTTTTGCGTTTTTTGCCTTGTGCTTCTTGAAAATCTATAAAACATTCATTATACACGTTTCTCGTAATGTCCTTTTGTTAACCAATATAGAGAGCTTTCCATCCATTTTCGCGTTTTTTTTTTTTTTTTGTAAAAAGCTCAAAAATACTCAAAATATACCTTTTTGGTAAACTTATTCTATTTTTTCATGTTGGCTGGTTTGCATCCGTTTTAGCATTTTTCTACTTAAAACAGGGAAAAGACACGTTTTCAGTAATTTGTTTTGGATTCCCAAATAGAATGAATTCCATATTGTTAATTGTTTTGGTGACTAACAAGCTGAAAAACACTAGAAACACAGGTTTCTCGTAAAGTCGTTTAATTTCCCCATATAGTTGGCTTTGCATGCAATTTAGGGTTTTGTGCATAACAGTCCGAAAAAAAAGCTAAAATGAACTTTTTTGATAATGTTCTTTTTTCATATAATTTCCCTGAATTTTGCCAGAATTTTGTGATCTCGGTACCTATGAAGAAGAATAACAAAAAAAAAATCCTATTTATTTATTTACTTTTTTCTTCTCTACAAATAGGTTTTAGCTTTTTGGTACTTATGAAACTTAAAAAGACTCATAATACACGTTTCTCCTAATGTCCTTTCGTTTCCCAGACATAGGGTTTTTTGCATTTACTAAAGCGTTATTAGAGGTAACATGATCAAAAACTCTCAAAATACATGTTTTTGGTAATGTTAATCTGTTTCTCCATAAAGGGTGTTTTGCATGCGTTTTAGCGTTTTGGTATATAAGGAGCTCAAAAACACTTAAATTCAAGTTCTTGATAAAAGATAGTTTTATTCCCATGTAATGTGATTGCCCTCCTTTTTAGTGCTTTATTGCCTAAACACGCTCAAAAACACTCAAAAGACACTTTTCTGGTAATGTCATTTTTTTTTTACCACATAAAGCTAGTTTTGCATGCAATTTGAGGTTTTGGTAACTAAGAATGTGAAAAACAGTCAAAATACACGCATATCGTAAGGTTGTTCTGTATTCTCAATTAAGAGTGTTATTCCTCAGTTTCAGCATTTTGGTATCTAAGAAACTTATCCATATACACGAGTTTTTTCGTTTTTTGCCTTGTGGTTCTTGTGAAACTATAAAACACTCATAATGCAAGTTTCTCGGAATGTCCTTTTGTATCTCAATATAGAGTGCTTTCTATCCATTTTCGCGTTTTTTGTAGATAAGAAACTCAAAAACACTGAAAATATACCTTTTTTTGGTAATGTTATTCTGTTTCTTCATATTCGTTGGTTTGCATCCGTTTTAGCGTTTTTCTACGTAAAACACTGAAAAGACACTTTTTCAGTAATTTTGTGATGGATTCCCATATTGAGTGACTTCCATATTATATATCGTTTTGGTGCCTAACATGCTGAAAAACACTCAAAAGACAGGTTTCTCGTAAAGTCGTTTAATTTCCTCATATAGGTGGCTTTGCATGCACTTTAGGGTTTGGTACATAACAGTCCGAAAAAAAAGCTGAAATTAACTATTTTTCATAATGTTCTTTTTTCACATAATTTTCCTGAATTTTGCCAGAATTTTTGCATCTTGGTACCTATGAAGATGAATAACAAAAAAAAAAAATAATAAATTCCTATCTTTTTATTCATTTATTTATTTATTTTTTCTATAAACAGTGTTATTTATGGGTTATAGCTAAATGGTACTTAAAGAACTTAAAAATACTGGTAATACATGTTTCTCGAAATGCCCTTTAATTTCCCAAACATAAGGTTCTTTGCATGTATTTAAGAGTTTTTACAGGTACCATGATCAAAAACAATCAAAATACGTGTTTTTGGTAATGTTATTCTTTTTCTCCATAAAGGGTGTTTTGCATTCGTTTTAGCGTTTTGGAATATAGGGAGCTCAAAAACACTTAAAAGCAAGTTGTTAGTAAAAGTTAGCTTTATTCCCATGTAATGTGATTGCCCTGCTTTTTAGTGCTTTATTGCCTATCATGCTAAAAAAAAAAAAAAAAATTAAAAGACACTTTTCTGGTAGTCATTTTTTTTCCCACACATAGCTACTTTCACATAAAATTTGGGGTTTTGGTAACTAAGAATGTGAAAAACACTCAAAATACACGCATTTAGTAAGGTTGTTCTGTTTCTCAATTTAGAGTGTTATTCAGGAGTTTCAGCATTTTGGTATCTAAGAAACTTCTCCATATATATGAGTTTTTGCGTTTTTTGCCTTGTGATTCTTGAGAATCTATAAAACACTCATTATGCACGTTTCTCGTAATGTCCTTTTGTTAACCAATAGAGAAAGAGAAAAAACCACAAAAGACAGGTTTCTCGTAAAGTCGTTTAATTTCCCCATATAGTTGGCTTTGCATGTACTTCATGGTTTGGTACATAACAGTCCGAAAAAAAAAGCTAAAATTAACTTTTTCGATAATGTTCTTTTTGCACATAATTTCCCTGAATTTTGCCAGAATTTTGGCATCTCAGTACCTATGAAGAGGAAGAACAAAAAAAAAAAAGAATCCTATTTTTTAATTATTTCTTTATTTTTTCTCTATAAAGAGGTTTTAGCTTTTTGGTACTTATGGAACTTAAAAACACATAATACACGTTTCTCATAATGTCCTTTCGTTTCCCAGACATAGGGTTCTTTGCATGTATTTAAGCGTTTTTAGAAATAACATGATCAAAAACACTCAAAATAAATGTTTTTGGTAATGATAATCTGTTTCTCAGTAAAGGGTGTTTTGCATGTGTTTTAGCGTTTTGGTATATAAGGAGTTAAAAAACACTTAAAAGTTGGTTTTATTCCCATGTAATGTGATTACCCTCCTTTTTAGTGCTTTATTGCCTAACTCTCTCAAAAACCCTCAAAAGATACTTTTCTGGTAATGTCATTTTTTTTCCCACATAAAGCTAGTTTCGCATGCAATTTGGGGTTCTAATAACTAAGAATATGAAAAACACTCAAAATACACGCATTTAGTAATGTGTTATTCAGGAGTTTCAGCATTTTGGTATCTAAGAAACTTCTCCATATACACTAGTTTTTGCGTTTTTTGCTTCGTGGTTCTTGTGAAACTATAAAATACTCATTATACACGTTTCTCGTAATGGATGCTTTGCATCCATTTTCACGTTTTTTTTTTTTTGGGTCACAAGTTCAAAAATACTTAAAATATACATTGGTCTGTTTGCATCCGTTTTAGCGTTTTTTTACGTAAAACACTGAAAAGACACGTTTTCAGTAATTTTGTTTTATATTCCCATATAGAGTGACTGCCATATTATTTATCGTTTTGGTGCCTAATATGCTGAAAAACACTCAAAAGACAGTTTGTAAAGTCGTTTAATTTCCACATATAGATGGCTTTGCATGCACTTTAGGGTTTGGTACATAACAGTCCGAAAAAAAAGCTAAAATTAACTTTTTCGATAATGTTCTTTTATCCACATAATTTCCCTGAATTTTAACAGAATTTTGGCATCTTGGTACCTCTGAAGATAAATAACAAAAAAAAAAAATATTTTCTTTTATTTTATTTATTTATTTTTATTTATTGTTTTTTTTTTGTTTATTTCTTCATAAAGAGTGTTATTTGTGGGCTTTAGCTTTTTGGTATTTAAGTAACTTAAAAACACTTATAATACATGTTTCTCGTAATGTCCTTTCGTTTCCCAAACATAGGATTCTTTGCCTGTATTTAAGCGTTTTTATAGGTAACATGATCAAAAACACTCAAGATACATGTTTTTTGTAATGTTTTTGTTTTTCTCCATAAAGGATTTTTTGCATTCGTTTTACCGTTTTGGTATGTAATGAGCTCAAAAACATTTAACGGCAAGTTCTTGGTAAAAGTTTTTTTATTCACATGTAATGTGATTGCCCTTCTTTTAAGTACTTTATTGCCTAACACGCTCATAAACACTGAAAAAAAAATTTTCTGGCAATATAATTTTTTCCCCACATAAACCTAGTTTCGCATGCAATTTCGTGTTTTGGTGACAAAGAATGTGAAAAACACACAAAATACACGCATTTGGTAAGATTGTTCCGTATCTCAATCAAGAGTGTTATTCTTGAGTTTCAGCATTTTGGTATCTAAGAAACTTTTGCCTTGTGGTTGTTGTGAAACTATAAAACACTCATTATACAGGTTTCTTGTAATGTCCTTTTGTTTCCCAATATAGAGTGCTTTGCATCCATTTTCGCGTTTTTTGTAGGTAACAGGCTCAAAAACACTCAAAATATACCTTTTTGGCAATGTTATTCTATTTCTTCATATTGGTTTGTTTGCATCCGTTTTAGCGTGTTTCTACGTAAAACACTGAAAAGACAAGTGTTAAGTGATTTTGTTTTGGATTCCCATATAGAGTGACTTCCATATTATTTATTGTTTTGGTGCCTAACATGCTGAAAAACACTCAAAAGACAGGTATCTGGTAAAGTCGTTTAATTTCCTATAGAGGTGGCTTTGCATGCAATTTAGGTTTTGGTACATAACTGTCCGAAAAAAAAGCTAAAATGAACTTTTTTTGATAATGTTCTTTTTTCCATATAATTTCCCTGAATTTTACCAGAATTTTGGCATCTCGGTACATATGAAGAAGAATAACAAAAAAAAAAAAGGAAATTTTTTTTTTTTTCTCTATAAAGAGTGTTATTTGTGGATTTTAGCTTTTTGGTGCTTAAGGAATTTAATAATATTCATAATACACGTTTCACGTAATGTCCTTTCGTTTCCCAAACATAGGGTTCTTTCCATGTATTTAAGCGTTTTTATAGGTAACTTAATCAAAAACACTCAAAATACATGTTTTTGGTAATGTTATTCCGTTTCTTCATAAAGGGTGTTTTGCATGCGTTTTAGTGTGTTGGTATGTTAGGAGCTCAAAAACACTTAAAGGCAAGTTCTTGGTAAAAGTTGGTTTTCTTCCCATGTAATGTGATTGCCTTGCTTTTTAGTGCTTTATTGCCTAACACGCTCAAAAACACTCAAAAGACATTTTTCTGGAAATGTCTTTTTTTTTCTTTCCACATAAAGCTAGTTTCATATGCAATTTGGGGTTTTTGTAACCAAGAATGTGAAAACACTCAAAATACACGCATTTGGTAAGGTTGTTCTGTTTCTCAATTAAGAGTGTTATTCATGAGTTTCAGGGTTTTGGTATCTAAGAATCTCAAATACACTTATAATGCACGTTTCTCGTAATGTCCCTTTTTTTCCTCATTTAGGGTGCTTTGCATGCACCCTAAATTTACTAACAACACTACTAATTCCACTATCCAAGTCATTGACATATATTACAAACAACATCGGCCCTAATACTAATAATCCCTTTGTCACCCCACTAATTACTTGACCCCACTCGGATTTAGAGCCGTTTATTACAACACTCTGTCGCCTGCCGCTTGGCCATGACGTTATCCAGATTACTTATAACCTTTTTCCAGTTCTTAAATACTGTGGAATATATTTCATCTGGTCCTGGTGACTTGAACTTTTCAGCTTATCTATCTCCTGTTCCACTATCTCTTTAGTTATGGTAATATCTGTCAGCTTCTCATTTTCTTCTACTCTGAATATCTTGTCACTATTCGGCAAATCCTGCATGTTTTCCTGGGCAAAGACAGTTAAAAAATACTCGTTCACAATTTTACTAATCTCCTCCCAACAACTAAGCAGGTCCCATTCTGCTGTCTTTAAGGAACTATTGTTTCTCTATTCTTCGTCTTATATGCCTGATAAAATCCCTTGGGGTCCATCTTCGCTTGGCTGGCTACCTTTAATTCATAACTATTTTAAGCTTTCCTTGTTAAACTCCTGACTTTTCTAATTCATTAATTCATTTCAAATTCCTTAAAACCACTTCCCCTGTCTTTAATCTCATATATACT